>NW_026067931.1:1059253-1094974 GCF_014885135.2 Alexandromys fortis | reverse complement strand
AAATAAATAAATAAAGAAAAAAAAAAAACAAAGCTGATGAGAAACCCTGTCTCAAAAAGAAAGAAAGAGAGCAAGAGCGAGAGCGAGAGCGAGCGAGCGAGCGAGAGAGAGAGAGAGAGAGAGAGAGAGAGAGAGAAACTAAATATCTTTAAGATATTTGGATATTTGGAACATTCCTAATCATCAACAACTTGAAAAGACTCCCACCCAAAACTGAGTTTCTAGGATGATTTATGCATGTACATTATATACATAAACACCATAAACATACACATCATATGCATGTACATACACATGATGGATGAAATTTATAAAATAGGCTTGTTAATGACTTTTTGCAATACCACTTTTGTAATTATCCTTCTTCTAACCTCTCCCTAATCTTCCACCCCTTTCCTCTCTTAAACCTTCCTTTTCATTTTTCCCATCCACCATCATAACACCCGTCTTTTACTATCCCTTATCCCACAAAATCGGAAAGTATGTATTATAATGACTGCTATTCACAAGAAAATCAAGTGTCTAGGAGAATGGTTTACCTCCATTTTATGCTTCCAGACTATAAAATAAGGCTTAAAATGACTACGAGAAATAGAAATTTGCATGAAAAACTCTGTATCCAAACAAGCTTTTTGCCAATAGTAAATTATGAAAATTTGATAAGTTTCTAAATATCATCATTGAAGCAATTATCAGAAGATTATTTCATTCAGGTTAAAAATAAATCCAATGGAGAATTAGTATCTGCAGAAGGTGAACATTAAAATATGCATTTACAGTCTTGAAGTCAAATAATTGATTTCTGTAAAAAACTAAGCATAAAATGTTGAGTCCCAGATATGGAACTATTACAACCAATCAAACTAGTAAAACATGATTCACATCTGGTATAAAATTGATTTTTTGAAAATATAACTTACTATATATGAGTGCAGAGTATATAAAAAATTCATGCTGACTATTAGCAATAAAATGAATTTATAGAATTGTAAAATACTACCTCCTAAAATAACACCAGTTTCCATTGCTTGTGTGAGAAGATTTCACTAAACATTTAATAAATAGATATTGTAATGTTATTTAACTTTGTTTAGACTGTAGAATAACAGTGACACTTTAATTCTACATTGATATCATCATAACACTAAAATTTCCATACCTCACAATGCCATGGAAAAGGTAATTACTGATGAGTTTTACATATAACTCAGGGAAGTAAGGTCTGAAAAACATGCTTTTTGAGTAACATTTTTACTCAAAAAACAAAGATCATGATGGAGAAGGATCAATCCCATGTCCCATTTTTTTGACTATTTCTAAAACAAATCATATATTCCCAATATTCCCTTCTGTTAATAAAATTATATGTCAGATACATAATTTGCTATAGAATTTACATAATTGGTCTGTATTTGTAACTTTGTAGGATTAGTTATTATTTTATACAATGCTTCTCTTTTAAATCATTTTGTCTTTTTAACCGTCCAATTGAAGTAATCCTTTGAATCTCTGAAGGACAATGAAGGGGTAGGCATGGTAGTATATATTGAGTTTGGCATCCACGAAAGTTGTCCACAAATAAAATGGCTTTAGGATTCTTAATTTCAAAATTCTATACTAACTTTTAGATATAATTTTATCATTATAAAAATTAATTCTCTAGAGGTTAGATATGTAATCTTTATTCTTTTTGTATTATACTGTATGTCTGTCCACAAATCTTTCATATCCCATTTTCCAACATTATAATTATTTTTTTTAATTCTTGTGACACATACCTCATATATTATTGCTTGGCCCAATTATTCCATTTTTTGGAATAAGGACATTTTAGTACTCAGAAAAAGCACTAAGTCATGAAAGATACTTTTAACATCTGGAAAAATTTTCAATAAAATTGTACAATTGACTGATTTATGAACTCTCAGCATGGAAAATGCCATTTTACAGCAAAATTACTTGCTTTTAGCCCATGTCAACCAAAGTTGACCCAATAGGTAATGTCTATATTTCACAGTCTCTCAGACCTATTCTAAGTTATTGTCTTTGTATTGCCTATAACTGTTTTGCACCTTGCAATGTTTCTCGTCATTGATGAGGAAATAACATTTAAAAAAAATGTTGGTATTAGTCATTTGATATTTTTCTTTTCTCTTTACATGTAAATTTTAATATTTTATTTTTCATTGTAAAGTTCTATATTTTTGGGAAATAAACATGTCATAATTTCCTGGATTTATTGATTGATTGATTCATTTATTTAGTGTGTTTATTTGTTCCTTCTTAGAGAAATGCGGCTTACCTTTTCTCCCATGAGTTCACTTTCTTTTTCTTTATTTAGTATTTTAAGCTCCCTAGTTGCTTTACATGTAGGTACTCTCAAGTGTGAGAATTTGAGCTTGGTTTTTATCAATCTCTTATATTTGATATTTATCTTTGGCATGATTTTGTTAAGTACCACTTTTACTCAGTGATTTCACAATAATACATATGACTCATAAGAGTTTTTTAATTGCATTGCTAATAATTATTTCATCCTCCCAACTTAGTTCTGGTGGCATATTATTATCATTCTGTGTGTATACAACAATTACTTTGTTTATAACATTCTATAATATTTGATATTTTTCAGATGGCAAATTGTCAATATTTTGGCACTCTATATTTATTGTGAACATTTGGGAAATGTTGGGTATTTTACAATGTCATAATAATTGAGGGTGTGCCAATAATTGAAAAAGTGATGGCCAGAGATGTTAGCATAATATAACTGAATGTATCCAGTCAAACAAGAAACTTGTTGAGTCAAAATGTTATCAATATCTCTGTCTAAGCAGGGTGATGGTAGTGCATACCTTTAATCAAAGCACTCAGGAGTCAGAGACGGGCATATCTCTGTGCCTTAGAGACCAGACTTGTATACAGAGCTAGTTTCATGGATTTTAGAGATACACAGAGAAACGTGCTTCAAAAAGAACAAAACAAAACAATCACTTCAAAAAACAAAGCAATAATAATAATAATAACAACAACAACAATAACCCCAAGTATTTCTAACAGCTTGCAGCTGTCCTTCCTCCCACACTGACTACATTCCCTTGGGATTTCCTGTGAATAAAGGTTTTCTTCTTCTTCAGAACTCTCTCAGCTCTCCCTTTCAGTCCATTCTCATTCTTTTGTTTCAGCCACTAAATCCTAGAAACACTTTCTACTAAGCATCCTCCTGTGCCCATACAAGGTTGAGACTCTTCATACTGCCATCCTTGTCCTTCATCATGATATCTCCATTCTTACCCTCAAGCCTGTATTAACCTCCTACCACCATAACTCCATTGACTGTTGACCCCAATTCCTTGTACAGAACCAGTGACCCCCAGCCCATTCATCTATGTCTCTTCAGATTATTTTTGGTCTTACTGCAAACTTTTTGGAGGAGAATCTCTTCCTATCATACCTCCAAATTCGTGGGGCGTTAATAGAGGTTTTTCTGTCTCTCGCAGTTCCATAGCCACTTCAAAATAATCACTAAGAGGCTTAATATTAACTGCAACATCCTTGGTCGAATAGCTAAGGCTTATTACTAAATATCCCTTATGTTTAAATTAACCCATTTTTAAAAATATTTATTTATTTATTTATTATGTATACAATATTCTGTTTGTGTCTATGCCTGCAGGCCAGAAGAGGGCACCAGACCCCATTACAGATGGTTGTGAGCCACCATGTGGTTGCTGGGAATCGAACTCAGGACCTTTGGAAGAGCAGGACCTTTGGAATGGCTTAACCTCTGAGCCATCTCTCCAGCCCCTAACCCATTTTTATTAATCTCTGTTTTGCCACATATCTCATGGTTTTACTTGTGCTCTTATTTGTCTTGTTCCTCAGGCAGCTGGCTAGTATCTCTCCTTTGAGGGAGAGGAGTCAACTGCCATGTACTAACACCATTACCTAAATTGAGCAGTACAGACAACTAACACAGCAATTTTAAGATCCATTTTATGAACAATACAGGTATACAATAAGGGCAGTTCAGACAAAAAAAAAAACGCTAAATGGGTCATACTGTGTTTAAATAATCCACATAGGCTTGGGAAAAGGCAAAAAAAAAAAGGTTAGAAAGCCATAAAAGAATAATTTAGAGATAATAATGTGAGGTTCTTAAAAACAGAAAAATAAAAAGTATATAATAAGTCACATAACGACAAGAATACAAAGAGTCTAGATTATATATATTATTGTGATCTTTGGATTTTCTTGTCTGTTAATGAACTAACTGCTGAGAGATATTTGATTGTGGGGGCTTCTAAGTTGTATCAACCTCTATATTTTAGAGGTATCTTGACTTAAAATTTTGGGTCTATGGATATTCTCTTTCGGGAAGGAAGTTTGGCTTTTGGTTCCACAGAAGATAAAAAATTGTGGATTCCTTCCAAGTTAACATGGTTTAATCAAAGAAGGATCCCTGATTTGTCTTTTATGGGAATGATTGCCCAGGTGTTTCCACATCCAGAGCAGCAACCAGGCTGCTGTCTAAGACGATACAACCTTCCAAATTATTACAGAAAAAAATGGACAATTATCCTGATTTTCTCAGTGTAATTCAAAGATTACCAGCACCCTCTACTCAACACATTCTATTCTAGAAAACTATGTCCTAATTTCCAAAATATTGTTTATGAATGTTTATTTTCATTTAAGGGAAGATGGTTATAAATTGTTATTGTGCAAGTCAGTCTCTTTCTAAAAGAAAAAAAGAAGAAATAAAAATAGGATAAAAGGATAGATTATTGAATCTCCTTTAGTCCAAAACCAATGACTTCTTATGTCTCTTGTTAGATGAATTCAAGGGACTCTTATAAGTGTGCGGTCACTGTGTTTGCACTTTGAGTTCCTCTACAGATTCTATTACGTAGTTTTCATGTGATTCTACAGTGGTCAAAGCTTGAGTGTACACACAGGAAGGGCTTTTTTTTATTTCTTGATTTTTACTGAATCATTAAAGTATAAATTTAAATTTTTGCTTATTTTCATCATTATGACATTTTTAGATGGACAATGATATTTTATACGAGAGTGATTCCCCTTGGTTTTCTCATCCCTAGTATGTTGTGTTTTGTAAATTACATTACCTAGCAACCCTAGCAGCCATAATAATGCATTCTTATCTTGTTTCTCATGCCACAGAAGTGCCTCTAATACTTCATCATCATGTGTATTACTTGCTCTGATGCTATTAAATGTGCTTAGCCAAATTTATCTCCAACAATTAGCTACTTCCAATAAAGACTTCTATCTGAAAACATGTGAATGAGGTCTGAGGAAAGCATTTTGCAATTATGATGATATAGCATATTTAGTATGGGAAATGGGGAAACTTAATTGAACTCAATCCAGTAACAATAGAACAAGTGTAGTACCTTGCCCTGTTTTAATTTAGTTATTCACTTTTTTATTTTATATTCCACTAAATACAAGTAGTGCTTTCTATATGCTTATGATTATGAGGCCATCTATTGGGACATGGAAAACCTACCAGTGGCTACAGCACTAAAGAAAAGACAGATTTTAACTATACAATCCAGTTGTGTCCCAAACTCACTATCAATTCATCTTGGCTTCAAAGTCATCATTATATTCCACCAGATTGTTATGCTCTTGTACTATAGATGTGTCTACCATACATGGTCCAGTTTCCTTGTTTTATGGTTTTTTTTGTTTTGTTCATTTGTTCATATTGTTTGTTGTTTTTGTTGTTGTTTTAGTTTCCTTTTTGTCTTGGAAGCTTTAGTAACTTTCATGCTATTGTTACCTCGGTATGATGGCAGCGTTCACTAATATCTATAAAGTAGACACGATGGCTGGTGTTACTCCAATTGTTTTATAATGCAGATATTATTTTCACTGCATGGCCACACAAAAGTAGTAAGGAAAACTAAAGCATTGTGGATTATTAGTTGAAGATATGTTTATTATTAATAGTTGAAGATGCTGTGGAATATGTGTTTAATATTGCAAAGATTTGTTGTCTTCTTTTATGTTGCATTTGTTTAACTCTGTGAAGCTGTGTTACATTGCCTGTCTAAAACACCTGATTTGTCTAATGAAGAGCTGAATGGCCCAGAGGTAGGCAGGAGGGAGAAATAGATGGGGCTGCTAAGCAGAGAGAATAAATACAAAAGAGAAGAGGAAGGGGGTGCGAAAAGGAGAGGAGGATGCTAGGAGCCAGCCACATAACCAGCCAGTCAGTCACAGAGTAAGAAGAAAAGAGAGGTATATTGAAAAGAAAAAAAGTAAAAGCCCAGAGGCAAACTATAGATGGGATAATTTAAGAAAAGCTGGCTAGAAACAAGCCAAGCTAAGACCAGGCATTCATAACAATAAGTCTCCGTGTATTTATTAGGGAACAGTAGTGGCCCCCAAAAAATAAAGACAAAAAAATCTGCACCAAAGAATATTCTGGATATTATAAAGTGGTTTATTTTCTATCTTGAAAAATACTTGATTGTAGAACTCATAAAACCCCTTTCCTTGAATCCTCTCACTGACCAATGAACTCTGGTTACTTTTCTTTTTAACTTGCATTCTCTCTCATATACTTAATAGTGATGCATTTTTGGAAATGTGCCATTTGGATCCACCAAATGATTTTTTTTGCAGTGCACACCAGTAGCATTATCTAGTTATAGAACTGTGCAATAGGATCGGCCCTGGCAGAGCCTGCAGGACTCACAGGGAAGCATTGCCTCTACATGGCCTTGGCTGGAATTTCTACTCCAAATCTTCTTCTGATATCTAGTATCTACTAGATACTCCATTCTGACAACTAATTCTGTGAAGTACTCAACATTACTTCCACAAATTTATTTTCCCTGTATTATCTAGTGCTGTGCTGATTGCTTATCTCCATGATGACTAACTGGGAAAAAATGTTACTGGGGAATGGGGTCCATCTAACACCTGTAAGGGAATGCAGAGACCACCACTGGTTTATTTGGCATGGTGGGGAAGAAACAAGTCAAAATCATCCATAGATGCCAAGAATGGAATTCAGCAGCAGTGCAAAAGCTACTCAGATCATTGCCTGTGGTCAGCTGGCATCAGCTGCCTCTTTGCAGGCATGGTTTTTCTGAAACTGAGGTGCTCCTAAAAGAGAACAATATGATTTAAATGAGGAATTCATGGGCTTAGAAAAAGGGCAACTGTGTGAAACATCAATGAGCAGCCTGAAGAAAGAGAATGACAAGCTAAAATCCTTGCATTCTAGGCCCATAACACTGACTAAAATCCAGGGAGATTTTAGGATCAAGATAAAAGAGTTTCTTATCTTTGGTTGCCTCAGGGACTAAGCTGGTTGGGAAAAAAAAAAGGAAGAAAGAAAGAAAATGCATTTTTTTTTGGGACAGGACGATGAATTTTGTGTTTTTTTTTTCTTGTCTCATATAAAAATTAGAGAACTGGTAGAGAGAGAGAGTTTGTTGGCAGTCTAAACTAATTCCCACTGATAGTTCATTGGTGCTGAGAAACACACAGAAAATTTTCCTTCCATCTTGTCTCAAAGGCAGCTGTAGACACTTGCCGTGGTAAGGGATCCTTATGGAAATGGAGAGGGAAACATGTCCTAGAAATGCTTAGATATAGACATCAAGCACATACTGACCTACTTTACTTATTGGGTATTGCAATCCTCCAAGATTTATTAGATCACTTGTGGAACGCACAGAGAAAACTAAAATCTCTATTTTTCTAGTGGTACCAGAGGTAGAGGTCATCTGTCAGTACAGCCACACAGGAGTCTCCAAATTAGCGAGTCAAAAGATCTTTTCTTAAGTGTTAACTTTGAACTTTTCATGTTGTATCATGTGTTTCATATCAGTTGATGACATTCTAACCTGTTTTGTTTCATTTTATAGAGAAGCCGTGCGATGTTGATTGCCTCAGACAACATTGATACGTATTCCAGTAATATCTTATTTAAGACAATGGTATTTCCCATACATTTCTTTCCTAAAGGAGCTCACTTTTCAGTAATGAACTAAGGCCACAGTGTAATACCCTTCGGCTACTTTAGACTTCTATATGGTATTGGAAAGTGAACTACGGCACTAAATCATATGGTATCCCTCTTGATTTTGTACCTTAGCCAAAATACTGTGCTATTTCTTTCATACTTTAATATGAATACTAAAATCTAGAACTGGAACTTTTCTTTCTCCCATTTAAACTTAATCTTTTTTTTTTTATTTCCACCTCTTTAAGTATAGAAGCCCCTTTTGGGAAAAAAAATGTTGGTGGTGGGGGGACCTAGTCATCAGGTATATTTTTCTATCAATACCAAGCCTAAGAGATTTAGAGACAATGTGAATATCAGCCAAAGACTCTGCTCTAAGAAACATAAGTAGTTACTGAGAAGACTTATGACTACTTTCTAGAAAATTGGTGAGTTAAACATAAAATTTCTTTATGTTTAAAGGAAATCACATTTTATTGAGGTAAGGGTTGTTTTGACTAGAAACTGACAAAATATTTTATATGAATTCTTAGTTAGCAAAGAAACAATTTCTGATGGGTTTATTTCAGGGTCAAATGTACAAAAACTTGCCTTGCTTGAGAAAATTCTGGCATATGAATTCTAGGTCAAAATGCCTAAACCATGTACTCTTTTTTTCCCCTGTGTCCTGGGTTCTACCCACTGATCAGAATTTTATGTATGATAGTGCCATTTTGAATTTTGAGGAAATGATAAAAACTAGAGAGCACTGTTTAAATTTCTATGATTACAATGGTGTTTATGGTGATTATGTTTAGTAACAGCAAGTCTAGTATCCAGGGATTCTCGTCCTCCTGCCACATCAACATATCTCTTCCTTTTGACATTTTAATTCTTTAATACCCATTTATATTAAAGATTCATGTTATCTATCTGCATGGGTCATTTTGGTTAAAATAATGTCTTTGGTTTTGTTCTTTTGCTGGACCCTGACTGATGCACACTCATTTTCAGGTCAGGATATACAAACTTAAACCACAACCAGGAGTGAACAGTGTATTCTGCCTGTATTTTTTCATTCACTATGCTGATTTAGAGGCAAAAACAGTCTAAAATCTTCAGTCAATCTCAACTCTATTTTCAGTCTTTACAGTTAAAAGTTAAATCAAACTGCTCCTATTTGATTTTGGGGGAGAATTGTTTCAGTGGAGTACAGGAAGGACCAAGTCACTTGAGACCTGTTTAAAACCTATATTCTGCTTAGATAATTTGATATTAATTAATGAATTTCTTTAAAAACTAGAGTCAGGTACATAGAAATCAAAAGATATAATGAAATAGGTTGGGCTAGTTTCAAAATAGCAACTGGCTATCATCTTAGATCTAAAAAGATTATATCCTATTGAGAGTTGTGTGTGACAAGAATCACCTGTCAAGAATTGTGACCTTCAGCAGAAGTTCACAATTAACCCCCAAAAAGGAGCCAGCGAAACAAATTCTTCTCTAGCCTTCTGATCTCTTACTAGGGCTCCCCATTAGCCAAGCTCAACTAAAAACTGAAGGTCACAGGAACCGCTTTGTGTATTTCATAGAGGCCAGGTTCCTGGGGGTCTGAAATCCTACATGGGGTGGGAGGAGACATGGCCTGGCAGAACGAATGGAGGACACTTTATTCGGAAGGGTAACTTACAAGCAACACTAAAACGTGTTTAAAAATAGAAGTGTGAAGAAGAATCCTTTTGAATAAATAAGGAAAATACACTGATGTCTGGAAGGAATAGTTTAGAAGAAGAAGCTGTTCACAGAGCATTTCCCGAACACAGAAGTTAAATATCAAAGAGAAATATGCTGTCATCCGAAAACACGAGAAAATTAGAATATGAACATTCAAAGTAACATTTTTACTTTTAATAATATACACAGATTCTTCTTAAGAAACTTATCTTGATTCTGGAAAGCAGTTCAGTGGTAAGTAACATAAAGAAACACTGAAATATCCTGACAAATGCCCCCATATATATAAATAATGTACATATATATATACATATATATATATATGCTTTAACTTTCAATATATAATATGTGATAAGTTTCAGAGCATTTAGAATTAATTAAGTTGTTTCATAGGCCTCTGATAGAGTATTTTTGTCTAGGAAGTCTGACTACATAATGCTTTGCATGATTTATTTATAGACCGCTAATGAAGATGTAACTAATCATCATAATTAATTGGTATTTTTGTGCTTTGGGAACTAATCACAAGTCTTTCACATGCTGGCTCAAAGCAAAAAAGAAAAGGCTATGGGAAAAACATTCAAGGAAATCCTGTTTAATGTTTTTAATATGCAGTTCAGATACTGGATTTTTTTAAACATTGTGGGATATGGCTATACAAGACCAAAACTAGTATCTCATTTGACCAAGCCAACTCTTTTTTTTTAAAATTGAGAACTAAAAAAAATTAATAAACTATAAAAGCAGAGTTATATGTACATGGCAGATGAAAACTTTAGGGTTATGCATTATTTATTGCATTGTATTACTGCTGGATCCCCACACTTTATAAGAATTTTGATTATAATGAAGCCCAAACTGGATTTTTCTCTTTAGACTTATTTGTTAATTTTCCATTATCTTTTATTTATATGGAGAGTAATTTTAAGTCATTGTTATGAGACAGATGATGATGATTGTTTTGCTTATTTTATTATAGCTATGGGGAATTGCTGAGAAGAGCCTCAGAGTGCAAGCTTTCATTTTCAGATATTTAAATAGTAAGGATCTGAACAAAAACACAATGAACAAATAACAAACATCTCTTTAATTGTGGACAGATGCTCGACGGATAGATGCTGCGGCAGCCATGCTGGTCCAGACCATGAGAGCACAGGCAGTCGCACAAGCAGGAATGTCTTGGAGGACATGGTAGAATTGATTCTCTTTAGATAGCTCACCCTGCTATGGAGGAGAAGGATAGACTGGGGCCAACTATGACTAGCTATTCTCTTTTATATTTATTAATTCCCTATGTCACTCCTCCTCTAAAGGATTGACCAAGGAAGAGGAAAGTTAGTTATACATGTCGATCTCTTCTCAGAAGAGAATTATTTTTAAAAGATTTGAATTGTTAAAATGAAAGGAAACAGGAGCTTGTATTTTTTCAGTATTAAGTTGAAAAAGATGCTACAGAGTTGAACATTTCTGGTTTTCTTAACAATTACCTGTGACTACAAGGACCTTACAACTTCTACTTAGAGTAGGATGCATGCTTTCTTCTGTCAGTTTGCATTTCCTGTCCTTCCTGTCAGTGATATACACCTCTTCTATTCTATACGAGCAGTTTTCGTTACCTGTTCTCATTAATAAGGCTAAAATCCAGACCATTTATTGAAAGACAGAACATCTGTTTGGAAGCTTTGGCCTGATTTTATTAGGACTGTGGTGTTGTATTGTTGGGGGAGGATCCCTGCAAGTGTCAGGAGGGTAAGGAAAATGAGTCACAAAGAAGAGAATATGAAAACTTCTTTCAGCCTCACTTAGCTGGTCTGAATCAAATTTATTGAGATTCTGATGCCACGTTGTTTATTACAATCATATTTAAACACAGTGCAATTAGGAAAGGAATGATTCTAGGCAACAATCATTCTAATTTCAGTTGCACAATGGAGCTCAAGACTTGACTACTTTGTACGTGTGACTATGAAGAATGTTCTAAAACAGAAGGGTCTAGGGTCTAGAGGTCAGCAGGCTATAAAGTACATGTGACATCTCCCCTAAAGATTGAATCTATTAACTGAGAGCTAAAGATAAATGTGTAGGGAGGAAGAGTCTGGAGTAAACATTCTGGGTGACTTGGATAAAGTCTGGCCCTGTATATAGTATAGGTCACTGGGTTATTAATTACATCCACTTCCTGTTTTCTGGGTGAAAAGCAGGTATTTTAATTCCTTCAATGAGAAGACACCTCTATGTGTTTAACATTTCTGGTTTTCTTAATGATTACCTGTGACTACAAGGACCTTGCAATTCTGCTTAGGGTAGGCTGCATGCTTTCTTCTCTCAGTCGACGTTTCATGTCCTTCCCGCCAGTAATGTAAACCTCTTCTTGAACCCCAAGCTTCTCCTCACTGCATCGGAGAGCTAAGATTTTAGTAGAAGATTTTTAGTAGAATTTTATTGTATTGTGAATATGTTCTTTTCACACTGAAGCAATAATTCAGTTTTATTTTTAGGCATGTATCAGCTATTAGCAATGATCAAAATAAATTTGAATATTGTGAGGTATTTTTAGTTTTTATTTAGTAATCAGGTAAAATTTTAAACATTCTGTGATTTTAAACTAAAGATACCACAAGTGTTTCTTCAAAGACTAGTCTAGACATTAATTTCTGAATTTTCTAGAATTAAAATAACTTTCTTAATCAAGTTAGTAAATAAACTAAGCTTACTTTTCATGATGCTTCTGAACATTTACAATTCATTTAAATTGCCTATTGGCTTAATGCTATTTACTTGCTTCTCCAGAAATTGTAATAATTAAATCATTCATTATAAAGTCTTCCTAAAACCACTGGGAAAATCAGAAAGTGAATATTCCATTAAAAGGCAAGAATCAAACAAAATGAGAGACAAATTAACATAATTGGCATGGATTAGTCTAATATACTTGTTTAGAAATCAAAAATAAATAAAATTTGGAGAAAAGTATTCTTATTTCTGAATTCGTTAATTTGTGAAGAGGTGATCTTGGAACCATAAGTTAGGGCTACTGACTTAACTATAAGACAGATTGGGCTACTGTAGCAAAATTCCAGGGACCAAGTGGCTTGACCATGAGCGCTAATTCTTCACAGCTCTGGAAGCTGGGACGTCTACATAAAGGCGTCATCTGGAATATTTCTTGGAGAAGGCTTTTTGGATTAAAGGTAGCTACCTTACAAAATAGTTGGTTACTGAATGTCTTTGTTAGTATTTCTATTGCTAGGAAGAGACACCGTGAACGCCACAGAAACTATTACAAAGAAAGCATTTAGTTGGGATGGTTGCTTACAGTTTCAGAGGTTCCGTTCATTATCATTATGAAAGGGAGCAAGATAGCATGTAGGCAGGTGTGTTCCTGGAGCTGAGAGTGCTATAGCCTGTATTCAACAGGAAGTTGGCTGAAAGTCACACTGAGGGAGACTTGAGCATAAGATACCTCAAAGCCCGCTACCAGAGTGACACACTTCCTTCAACAAGGTCACACCTCCTAATAGTGCCAGTCTATTTGGGGCCATTTTCTTTTAAACCACCACACTCAATAACACTGTTTATTGCAACTGTTAAGGGAAGAAAGAGTCAACTTTCTTGCCTTCACCTTATCCCCACCATTACCATGCTCCAGAGGGTGACTCCACAACTATCCAAGTGTGGGCAATACTGATTGGGGTGTGTGTGTGTGTGTGTGTGTGTGTGTGCGTGTGTGTGTGTGTGTGTTTTTGTTTACACAAAAAGGACAGGAAATTGAAATTGGGAGAGAGGGAAAAGGTAGAGAAGACGAATTCAAGGTAGATAAGATGGTAGTTATGCTTAAAATAAAATGTTTATACATATGAAATTCTCAAAGAATAAATAAAATATGCATGTTTTGAAAGACAGCCATTTTCTCCTGGTGCTCTAACTTGGTTGAGAGGCAAAAACTACTCTTTCTTCCTCTTCTCATACAGCAACCAGCCTCATCCTGAACTCTGTACTTTTGTAAAATCATCCATCTTTAATATTTCACAAATGTCCCAGATCTAAACACCAGCCTCTTAGAGGTTAAGTCTTTAACATATAAATGCTGAGAGGACACACTATGCTCCAAAGCATCCTTCTTATTGATGTTTTTAGATGAACAGAAACAACATTTTCGATGTGGGAGAAGTACCTGCATTTAAGCAGCATTGTTATGAGAGAGCACTCACTGGACAGGTAGCGTTCTGGGGGAGGAGTTCCTATTGTAGCCAAATTCTGCTGAGCATGGGATAGATTACCCATGGAAAAAACAAATAAACAAACAAAAAAAACTTGGTGATCTGGTTAGAGTGTCATGTACAATGGAAATATTAAATAAAAATAGAAAATATAGATAGTATAAATTATAGGACCCAAGGCCAGGCAGTGGTGGCCCATGCCTTTAATCCCAGCACTCGGAGGCAGAGGCACGCGGATCTCTGTGAGTTCGAGGCCAGCCTGGTCTACAAGAGCTAGTTCCAGGACAGGAACCAAAAAGCTACGGAGAAACCCTGTCTCAAAAATCAAATAATAATAATAATAATAATAATAATAATAATAATAATAATAATAATAATAACAACAACAATTATAGGACCCAAAAGACCTAGTCAGTTTGGGGAGTGACATGACTTATGAAGTATATTTTAAAATCAGTTATAAGGTAATACTCATCAAAAGAAGGGACAACACCAGGAGAAAGGTGTGAGGAGGTATAAGGGACTTACCCCCGAATCCTATTAAAATCTGCCTATGACTGGTGGTTTTAGTAACCTTTCTATACTGCTTGTAGGATATCGTTCTTTCTCAGATTTTAGATTTTCACTTTTAAAAAATGAAACTCGTGAACTGTGACCTGTACATCCTCACACTCAACTGGTTGAGCTAGATAAAGATAGCTGACTGTTTATTAGTGCAGGGCAGCTGAATCCAGCAGAGATTTGCTGAAGAAATTCAACAGGAGGGGAGAGTCATGGTGTGAGATCAGGAAGACAGCCGAGTGTGAAACTCCTCTAGTGGTGAGAGCATTGTAAATTTTTACTCCACATCGTTAATGATAAGTAGTGGCTCAAGCCCATTAGTGAGAAAAAGAAACACAAACAAACCTCATAGTGATTTATGCTCCAAGTGTGGGAAATAGGACCTCCTTGGAATATCTGACTTTATTTATGGATTGAAAGATAACCTTCAGGGACTGAGTGTGTTACAACAGGTTCAGAAACTGAATTGTGAGTGCAGCAAAGCAAGTTCAGAGTAGACCAAAGAATCAGCAGAGATTTTCTCAGTGAGCACCAAGTTTATTACATTTAAGCACATGATGTCTCCTCACTACTACTTTCCTGAGCTAATTAGGCAGTGGCCATCCACCTTCAAAGGCTGCAGAAGACACAAAAGTGCTTTGTAGTGTGAGCTACGCAAAGGAGACAGAGCTGTTCTGCTTGCTAGGGAAATCTGCTGTGTTTTATAATCATTCTCACTTATCCCAGCTATAGAAGCACAAATAATACCAAAGTAGCATAATGAATAATGATGATGGTTGCAAAAATTATTGTGACTAATCACATTAAACCTATTTGGTTTAACTAATTGAAAATCAAGACACAATCCCCCCTCTAGATTGATTTGATATTTTATTACATTTGTAAAAATCGTAAAGTAGTTATGTCATCTTCAATTCTCAGAAATAATTGCATTGCTTTCGTAATTGTCAGAACGTATTTTCTGTGTTACATACACAGGTAACCAGTCTGATATGATAGTCCAGTATTTCCTGTTTGGCCATTACATGTTCTTATCTTTGTGTGGAAAATTATGTTCTAGTTGCATCCTGTAACATGTTTGCCTATGTTGTGTGATCAAAACTATGTCAAATATTGGAAACTTGGGCATGTTAAATACTTCACTTTTAGTATTGCTTTTATGTCAACTCTTCTGATGTATTCTTTTATTTTTTTTTCCTAGCCAAGATGGGAGGAATAATTTGAGTCTTTTTTGAGAATTGTAAATTTGGTGGTCATTATTCTCTCTCTCTCTGCCTAGTTTGTAATTAACGGAGTTTACACGAAAAGTTCAGTCTGGTGGATAAATTGATTTAGGAATTTGACTTAATTGCTAGATTGGTTTTGAAATCTCTCTGCATTCACTTCCACTTCCAACCCTTGGATTTTAACTGTTTGCTTCTCTGTTAACTCTGTTGGTCTAGTTTTTTCTAGTGTTATATCTCTGCTAAAACTCTTCCAAATGTATGCACTTTAATTTCATGTTCAATAGACTGGATGTTAAAATACTTAATCTCCTTTGAGTATATGTTAATCAGTATATGGAGTTATTTATCCATACGTGGAGAAATAGGCTGAAGAAGATCGTAAGAAGGGTGTAAGCTTCAATGCAAAGCATAGATACTGTCCCGCTGGAGGGGAAGATGCTTCCTTAGGCAGCAGCATCTGAGTCTTAAGGACACTGGGAAGCCAGCAGCTGGGCGAAATCCTATGTACGTCTCACACAGCTGCTGCTTTACTCTCTGTCAGAGTAGGGCTATGCTGATTAAGCCCAGAGTATTTAATTTTTTTCTTTTCATCTTTCTTCTCTAGCCATCTGTAAATCATAAAACAGAAGTAGGTGGGTTTCCTTTTTCGGCACCAATTCAAATATTCCTCTTCACCAGATGATCCAAGAAAACCAGACAAGTTTTCATTCCTTCATCAACTTTAGCATTGTATTATACTAATTTTTCTTACTATTCACTTATCATCAAAAGGCATTATCAGCCTTGCTTATCACTTAATTTGTTCCACTGAATTTATGGATATATCTAATGGCTTACCTATAAAATATCCGCTGTTACAGACTATGAAATATATAGGATCTCAATAACTTACAATAAAGTATTTACTATTTATCAAATTTTGTTGTTTGTTACGTATTATTTAGTTTTGGAGACATGATTCTGTTATGTTTCCCAGGCATACCTCAGGTAATGTTTAGCCTCTCCTCTAAGTATAGCTGAACTACAAGTCTATACTACTTTTATAATAACTTTAAAGTTCTGTCCTTTTTTATATTTCTTCTTGTAAAAAGAATATCTTGATTCTGTTCCTGTTAAACAGGAACTCAGACTCTTCGCCGTCCTTCTCCTCATCTGAAAGAACACCATTTCTGTGAGCATTCATGCAAACTTTGGAGAGCCACACAGAGTGAGAGTAACGAGCTGGGACTGGCCAATACCGTTTAGAAATTAATCCTCCTCACTAAACCCAGATGAGTGAGCATCCAGCTAATAATCTGCTTGAAATTTCAGGCGTGGTGAGATAGAGTGACCCAGGTGCAGCATGCCGCCAAGAACTTTAATCCTCCCAAACCTGTAACTATTAAATGATTGGTTGACTAAACTTGTTACATATGATTTTAATCACTGTGGAACTAAAATACCCATATAGCTTTACTTTTCTTTACTAAATCATAAAGGTTTGAAAACCAAGGTACTTCCTATTGATGTTGTAATTTTAGTGAAGGTAATACACACCTATGGGTTTAACTAATGAAACCTCGCACGCATTCCAGAAAAAAAAAAAAAAAAAAAAAACAGCAGGAATGACAACAACAGCAAAAAAAAAAAAAAAAAACTCATTTTGTCACCAATATAAATAAGAGACAAAATAAAATTCAAGTGCAGAAACAAGGCAATATTTCTGGCTAGTGGGAACTCCTGTATGCAAGCAATTCCTAAGACTCTTGGTTCACCCTCCAAAGAACCAAAGCTAAAGGCAAACACCAAGCTGCTCAACTGCAAAAGCACTTATTGAGAATTGTATCAGTAGACAGAGAGCCATCCACAAGAAGACAGAAGACTGTGAAAGAACTTTGAAAGTAAATACTGTCATACCGTGTAATGTGGATATCAGTGATCAGTTTAACAAGACATCGGGGGAAAATTGTCTGCCATTCAGTGAGTCATCTGATGATAGTCTTTCTGATAAGCAGCAAGTACTATAGTAAATTGAGGAGAGGAATGCTTTTTGACAAAGATAGTAGAAAATACTAGCCAGATGGCCATTTTCATTGTGATTCTTGATAAATAATATGTATCGGATGGAGATTCATGTCCACAAGCCCCTAAGTGCTACGGATTGATTTGTGAAGGTGCCAACATCACCCCTGGTAGTGTCTACTGGCCATGATAAAGTCCATCCAGTGCAATGGTAGCTGAGATACATAACAAAGGGTTGTATGTGTTGAAGTCTTAAACCCAGACTTTGCCAGGGGAGATGATTTGGTGAGAATTAAGATGATCTGGAAATTAGAGGTAGTTTTACTTTTGCAGGTATGTTTTGATGTGATACAAAATCTCACATGCTTCTGAGTCATAGCTTTCATCTTTATATAAAAAACTTCATTAATGTGACAAATAATTCCTTTCAGTATGAGACATGAAATTTGATTTCTAAAAGTTGTGCTCAAGCCAGAATTACATACAAGATATTCATTGCACTGCAAAGTCAAAGTTTGACAACATCCTTTAACCTATATTTTATTAATTTGTACTAAATTTATTAATTTATACTAATTTATAATAAATTTATACTTAATATGTTACAACATATTATTAAATAAAATAAACATGCTAAATTGTTTCCTTTCTATGTTCTATTAGTAAGCATGACTTGCTAATTTTTTATGCTTTTTTAAAATTCAATTAGAATTTTATTTAAGTCATGCTAAATTTTCAGTTAGTGAGTACATTGATTGACTTATTGAAGTATTGGTCTATTTTAATTTTGAAATTAAATTATCAACTCTTTAGTTATGTGATTAAGAGAGCTTAAAATTGGGGGTAATGCAACAATGGCTACTATTTTCCAGAATGTTCTAGTATAAAAACAGTATGCCTCTGTTTCTTTCTTTTTCAGTTGTTTTTATTTATTTATTTATTTATTTATTAAAGATTTCTGTCTCTTCCCCACCGCTGCCTCCCATTTCCCTCCCCCTCCCACAATCAAGTCCCCCTCCCTCACCAGCCAGAAGAGCAATCAGGGTTCCCTGCCCTGTGGGAAGTCCAAGGACCACCCACCTCCATCCAGGTCAAGTAAGGTGAGCATCCAAACTGCCTAGGCTCCCACAAAGCCAGTACATGCAGTAGGATCAAAAACCCATTGCCATTGTTTCTTTTTTTTTTTACATACACTCAAATGGACACACACACAAACAAGTACAGAAATGGGCACTTTTCACACACACATGCAAGTATATACACACAAACATACACACACATAAACACAAAATGGGCACTCTTCACATGCACATACATGTATTCAAATAGAAACATACATTCACACAGACACACATACACAATGGTCATTCTTCATACAAGACACACACACACACACACACACACATACAGATGTACTTTTAAGAAATGTCTGATAGTGCTATGTCCAATTTAATCTACTTTTTTTATTTTGTTCCAGTTTAGTTTGTGCTGTTCCCTTCTATGATTAAACAAGTGCTAGTTGTACATCAACAAGCTGCTCCAAGAACTCATTAATGTGTCGCTGTAGAAGGGAGATCACATAAGAAGAGTGGGCTTACCTACTCATCGTATTTCTATTCTCTGGCCAGTAGGGACATATAGCTCCGTCTTTCAAATGTTAAACATCATATACCCGATTATTTTCTATTGTCCTATATTACCCTGGAATGAAGGTGACATTAAACTGTGTCTTGCTAGTATGTTTTGATTAGCCAAACAACAAATAGATCATCTTTATTCATGGGATTCTCTAACCAATAATATGTCTTTAAAAGAACGACATCAGAAGTTCAGGGGGCATTGTTTCTCCAGTGGGTTAATTAGTGGAAAGCTTGGAGCGTATTCAAACAAAGACATCAATCAGAGATAGAGTAAATGAAAACTCTTGTTAAAAATTACAAATGTTAGGGAAGACATATTATAAATTAGCATTTTATTTTACCATATCCTATCTTTGGGAATTTCATACCATAATAAATGGTATCTCCATTCCTCTATGTTCTCTGCTCAGCGGAGTGAAGCAAGATTGTTGTTGAAGCCTTGACTTCTGCCATTATGCTTCAGAATATAATGGGGGAGTTGAAAGCCAAGCTGGTGTCAGAGTTCTATGGCATAAGGGAATGACATTTGTCTGAAATTCAGATTCTGAGCACTGAATCTATGCACCATGTGAGGACTAATTGTACAAATGTCAATCTTCCAGGGTTTCATTAAATTATGATACTTAATTAACATCTGTGTCAGTGAACGATTAAAAAAAAATATCCAAGGCTACTTTAAAAGCAGTTCACATTCAAATAGCTGTTGATTGATAGAAGCCTATTGTTTCCTAGTGCCGGTAATGTTCTTCACAGCACATATTACCGGAAGACTTCCCCAAATATAAGGTACTGGATATTTTGAGCTCTGATAAAAAAAAAAAAGTCTTTCTACCTCCACATGGAAAGTGCACATTTATGGCCGGAATCAGTGACTCTATTTCTCCACCCATTGAACATGCATCAACAGCTTGATTGGTTACAACATATTCTTTACCAACCACTGATTGGTTATCAAATCCCATGAATTAAAATTATGAATCTGTTTGGTGTTTGGCATATGAAAACAAGCAAGCAAGGCATGGTTTCAGTCTGTGAAGTATCATTTTACTCTCATTTGTAACATGAAGGGCCAGGCCTACTTGTTTGTTTGAATTTCTGTCCTGCCCGGTACCCCCAGCTGTTTAGCCCCAAAGAAAATCACACATAGGTCTCCATAAATTATAAGCTGATTGGCCCATTAGCTCTAACAAACTCTCATTAGCTCTGGCTAACTCTCACATCTTGATTAACCCATTTTTCTGATCTATGTTAGCCATGTGGCTCAGTACCTTTTTTCATTGGGGCAGCTCACATCCTGCTGCTTTGGTGATCTGGGTAGAAGTGGGAAAAATCAACTTCCTCCTTCCCAGAATTCTCCTGTTCTCATTACATCATTTCTATTTCCTGTCTGGTTTTCCCTCCTATACTTCCTACCTGGCCAATCAGAATTTATTTAAAACAAGATTGACAGAATACAGACAATTCTCCCACACCACTCATTTTTAGGTAATATGGAGAATTACTTTAAAAAAATCAACTGTGAGGTTTAAATTAATTGGATTTATTATATATATTTGAAGTAACTTTATAAAGCTCTTAGAAAGTGTTCCTTCTAATAAATGTAGCTATGCTGAACATAGAATAATATTTTACATATGGAAAATGAATATAATATTATCTTTTTTGAACCATACCTCCAAGATATCTGATGTTTGCAAGCAAAAGAGTGATTCTAAATTCTTTTTATTTAGAATGGGTCGAAAATGAATATGTGCAGCAACAAAGCAATGCGGTGCTTCTTGTGGATGTGCTGGCCAATTCAGTGTATATTTGATTTAAGGTTCCACTCATCTATAGATGTCCCAGGTCACAGAGTAAAGGGCTAAGGCAAATCAAATAAGAACCTTAAACATTCACTGGGAAACACAAACTTGTTGGCAAGCTTTTTATTTACTATATAAATATATTTTTATTAAAAGCTTCGGGTTAGTGGTTGATGTGGGATTTCCTGTTGTATGCTGTGATTACCATTGGTTAATAAAAAAAAAAAAAAACTGCTTTGGACCTATATAAAGGCAGAACTTAGCTAGGTGGTGAAAACAAAACTGAATGCTGGGTGAAGAAAGATGGAGTCAGAGAGAAGCCATGGAGCCTCAGGAGATAGACACCAGACGGAACTTTACCTGATAAACCACAGCCACGTTGCAATACACAGATTAATTAATAGAGATGGGTTAGTTTAGAGTATGAGTTAGCCAGAACAAACTTAAGCTATTGGTCAAACAGTATTGCAAATAATATGGTTTCTGTGTCATTACTTCTTGAGTCTGGGCAGCCAGAAAATGAACAAGTGGCCTTCTTTACAACTAGTGATGGTACATAATTTAATTCAGCACTTGGGAACCAAAGACAGGTTGATCTCTGTGAGTTCAAGGCCAGCCAGTCTACAGAGCTAGTTCCAGGACAGACTCCAAAGCTACACAGAGAAACCCTGTTTAGAAAAATAAAACAAAATAAAAGGCTTCAGCTTATGATTTTAAAACATTATTTCTTTCCTTATCCTTCTAATTGTCTTTAAAGGAAACAAAAGAATAATGCCCTAGAGACCAAGATACAGAAAGCAGAGACCATCCAAAATGAGAACCTACAAAACAAACCTAAGCCATAATGAGAGGAAAGCTATGAGACTAGATTCAATATTAGTATTCAATATTATATTACAGCGGTAATATAATATTAGCCTCTAAACAGAATATGATTAAGAACATAGAAAAGACACAGTTCCATAAATAGTTGCCCACAATCATATATAATTCTCATGCCATTGTTTTCCAATAGAAAAAAAGAATAAATGAGATTTTAAAAAACAAATGTCTGATAGAATTGAGCTCCTAATTAAGCCTTCAACTGAATAAAGAAAGCATCACTCTTGTATATTTTCTTCATTATATATAGTCTGTTATAAATGCTTGGCATAATTATAGTCAAAATAGATGTGCTTTTGCCTGTTCTGAACAAAATAAAATTTGTCAGTGAATAAAGAATCCCAACACAGCCAAATCACTGAATCTTTAAATTGCTCATGCAAGCAATAAAAACCTACGACCGTGTAAGCTGAAAAAATAATTACACAGTGTTGATCACCCCTCTGTCCACCATAGGTTTTCCAACTTCTTGCCTCATCAGAACATATCTTAATATTACTTACCTGTTATCAGTAATTTTAACCACTGAATTTTATTATAGGTTTCTCATAAATGTTGCATTTATTAATGATTTTAAAGAATTTATTAAATTCTTCACCATTTGTTGTGTGGCTTCCTTCTATGTTGGTCACATTTCCTAGATCTGTTAATAGTTTTGAAGTTTTTGTTTTCAGTTCTCAGAAGGTCTTAATTTTGAGGTTGAGAAATACATAATGACATGAAAAGCCTCTTCCCAGTAAGTCTTACATTTAATGCAGTATTCATTGCAGTTACTAAGAATTTTGCATCTCATAGCCGGCCTAGGAAAGATTGTTGTATTTAATTGTTTCAAGTTAGTTTCCAAAGAGCATGATAGTTGAATGTCTTACCTGGGACCGTGATTAACTGTTGTGGACCATGCTACAAATCTAAGTGTTTATTCATTTGGCAAACTTGTATTTTCTTTTACATTTTCTGAGAACTGTAAAAAGAAAGAAAATACTGTACTTGAAAAATTTACAACTTATAATTGCTAAAGTCAAGCTTGTATTTAGTTATGAGTTTTATAAAATGCTATGAACTATCTACATTAACTAGTTCATTGTTTAATTAGCTAATTAACTATAATTGGGATTTCTACTTTTACTTATTGTGAAGCAGTTGATTTTACACATACAAAAGAAACCCTATAGACTATCATAAACAGTTATCAATACTAAAATCATATAAAAGTAAGCTTTTTCATATAGTAGAGAACATCTTGTGGAAAGATGCAAAAGCTACACCAGAAGGATATTATGGTAAACAGTTGAATGTCACAGCTACATAAAAACACATACTTTAAAGGTTAGTTTCCACTTCTACATGTATTTGCCATGTTCAATTTATTGTATAAATATGCTGTGCTCCTAGGAATAAAGGTGAAATTGTGACTGATGTCATAGGATATGAATATCTATCATAAACAAATATAATGTTCATGTTCTAAAAGCATTATATACTTTTGAGTTTTTATCATTTCTATTATACTTCAATAATCTAAAAAGAAAGATTTGTACATTAGTAACTATTTATATCCCAGTGTATTGTCATTGTTTGAATAACCTCAGGCACTCTAAGACAGATCTTCCAGGATATGGTTTCGTATTATGTCACTAGCATGAAAAAGAATGCATGAATATAGAAAACCGGAAGTGGAATCAATAAGTGTGGACTTTTAGTCAATAGCCATTGTAGGATAAACCTGTGAATGTAATTGAAAACTGTCAATGTTTTTTTTAGCTAAAAGTTCTCCACTCTTAGGTTCAGTACTCAGTCCGTGGGCATTCCTTACCTTTCTAGGCATTCTGAAGGTCCCAAATTTAAAAAAAAAAAAATTTACAAATCTTTTTTATATTTGCACTTCTAAAATTATCACTTACTTAAAGTAGCTGACTTTTGTATTGTAAACATAGCTACTTTTTTTCTGAAAAGGGAGCTATTAATTTTGGGGAGAATTAAAAGGTAGAGATGAGTATTTAATAGTGCTTACTTAGTGGAAGCAGAGGACTGAACTGAGGGTCTTGAAGAGACAGAGAAATGAGGGAGCACTGGGACTAGACTAGAAAGCAGAGAAAAGAATGCAAATAAAATTTAAATGTCTCAAAGTAAGAGGAACAAACACTTTGAAATGGTCAGATGAGAATTCTTTTTCAGTATTCCTCAGCTTTCTTTTTGCTCTGTGAAACATGCACAGCTTCTAATCTGATAGGATATTACATCTCATTGCCTCAGCAAAACTATTTTTGAATCTACAAAGCCTTTGCCATCATCTTATTCAGGGAAATCTATCACAGTTTTGCAAATCACTCAAATTTTGCAGGAAATTATAATGCTGAAAATGATCACATGGGGCTCCATTTTCGCTTTGGTCTAGTTCTGTTCTTAGCCATTGGAATATATTGCAGGTGTTTAAACCTAAAAGGACTGGGAAAATTTGACTCCTATTGTCACTGTCATTTTCCTTCAAAAGTAATCAAACTTGTGTCCGTCACAGGATTTCATTTTATATACATTTTGCAGATATAATGTATTAAAATAGTTATATTTTCATTTACTTAAAAAGTTAACCTTTATATATCCATTGGCATTATTGCAATAGTAAACCATTCTATTGTGAGTCTATTCCAAATCCAAGCTCATCTGCCTTGAGATTGAAAAGTATCTTTATGATTCTCTAAAATAAAGATAAAGAGGCAGCTTGAAAGTAAAGAAAATCTTCTTTAAAAAATATTTATTTATTATGCATACAATATTCTGTCTGTGTGTATGTCTTCAGGTAAGAGAGCACCAGACCTCATTACAGATGGTTGTGAACCACCATGTGGTTGCTGGGAATCGAACTCAGGACCTTTGGAAGAGCAGGCAATGCTCGTAACCACTGAGCCATCTCTCCAGCCCCCAAGAAAAACTTCTTGAATGGGGTGAGACATTGATGTCCAAAGGGGAAATAAAATACATTTTTTTGGTACTAAACAACTTATTTGTCTTCTGTGGCTTCAAATATAATTTGGAAGTTATATTAGAAAATAAGAGAGTTAATTTTTGTTGTAGTTTATCTTTGTGATTGTAATTTAAGTGCTTTTCATCCTTCCCTTCCCTTCCTCCAAACTCTCCTATACATTTCTTCCCACTCTTTATTTTCATCAGTTGTTATTGCATGCACATATGTCCTTGTACATACCTACATAGTCCTAAATATAACCTGTTGAGTTTATGTAATGCTTCTTGTATGTATCTTTTCATGAATGCTTGGCATGGGACAGTCAATTGGTGTACCCTTTCCTGCTCCCATTTTTCCTTGCTTGCTTGAGGGGCAAAATGAAAGAACTCTTAGATATCAGAGGAGGAAGTATAGTCCATTGAGAGAAACTGAGGCAAGACTCTGAGAACCATAAAAAGATTTTGAAAAGTAAGTATCATAAAAAAGGTCCTAAGCAATCTCAACATCTTCCCCCTTGAGTGGAGGAGATCCAGACTCAGCAAGCAAGCACAAATGGAAGACCTTGACTGTGGTCAACATAATACCTGTCTATCTAATCCCAGGCAAAATTCCTCGTTTATACAAAATAACTATTAAAATATTTTCTACTCATGGAGACTTTAATGTATGTAAAATTAAGAGAGAGAAAAGAGACAATTGGAGTTGGTGGGGGAGAATCCGTAAAAGGGTGGAAAAGCAAACTAAAACTTCTGATGGAGGTCAGGAATTTGGACAGAGAGAGACTCTGTCACAACAAGCTACCTATAGAGAAAATAACCTATTATCTAGGCAACTGACATTGTTGTAGTTACCTGTGATCTTCATAGGTGTCTTGACCTTAGGAAATGACCATCTCTTGAAAGCAGAAAACAAGGGAAGGTGACACAGACCCACCTGTGGCTGCCACTGTATTGACTGTGGAACTGACTGCAAAAGTCAGATGGGTGAGGGCTAGCATTGAGAAAGATATGGGCATCATTACTGGGCACATTGTTAAATGGCTCCTAGATTCAACACAGACCTATGATTCAGCTAAGAGAATCTGTTACTTTTTTATTGTTAGTTTTCTACCTAGTCTATAAGTTTTTCTTTATTATGATTTTTTTTCTTATTTTCCATTCTAATTTAGCAGAACCTTTATTTCTAGTCTCATTTTTCCATCTACTGTTTTTCAGTATGAAGGTACTCACAGGTCCTTTGCATGCTTTTGCATGTCTTTCCTCTTTCTGATAATTATTTTTTTCTTTTATTAAAATTCAATTTTAAAATTTATTCTGTAACAAGTTTGCTCAACTTTTTTGCAATTGATATATCTTTGCTTTTAATTTTTACTCTCTTTTCTTTTAGGTAGTGAGTCACTATGAAGTCCCGGCTAGCTATAACCTTACCTCTGACTCCCTTGGCAGGTACAGATGTATGGCACTATGCCTGCTTGTCATTTTTTATTGTGGGTTATTATGTTTCTATATCTGGTTTGTTTCTATATTACGGTGTTACAATTGTTGTTTGTTTCCTCCCATGTCAGTGGATATGGGATCAAGTTTGACATAATTAAACATGAGAAATAGCTATATAATCATGAAAAATTACACTTCATTTTAGGTGTGATGTAGGTCTGTTTGTATTTTGGAAAACCTTATAGAACAGGGGAGATAAGCTAAAGGCTGTCAGTATGGCTATATACAAGCATGAAAATAGATGGCCCAGAGCCCAGATCATAGATATCCACATGTACAAGGGCCTTGAACAAATGCAGTTCCCATATTCTTTTAGAGTATGTATTGCTGAAAAGTCTGCGAAGGGTTAACTGACAAGAGTGCATTAAATATACACTATTGTCTATCCTATTCCACCCGAATTATTCAGAGAGACCCTACTCTTACAAGAAGTACAGAGAGAAGACACCCCTCTGGCTTTGACACTATGTACCATCCTGAAAGGTACCAACCTTAACCACAAAATCATCAAAGTAACATTACAACTAAGGCTACTTAGAAATAAATTCAACCCTATAAAACAAATTGACATTTCAAGGCATATAGGCATAAAGGTGTAACACAAATGGCTGAGAAATATTTTTAAAAATCTTCAACATCCTAAATATCAGGGGGATTACAATTAAAAACCTCTTTGATAGTTCACCACACCCTAATCAGAATGCCTAAGTAAGGAAAAAGTTATCATGAATGATAAAATGCTGATGAGGCTATATCAAAAGGGGAACACTTATCCAGAGCAGGTGGGAGTAGAAATTGTTGCTACCACTATAAATTCAGCATGGAGTCTCTGAAAAGCTAAAAGTAGTTCTACTTTACTGTCCACATCTACCACCCTTAGGTATATACCTACTCTGATCATTGCTGCTTTTCTCACAACAGCCCGGAAATGGCCCATCAACCTATTTAAATTCCACTATACAAGATGAAACCCATACGTAACACCATTCTCAAACTTAGCGCCTATGGCTCGACAAGTCCTAATCTCTAGTGGAGAACCTATTACTATTATTTTGCTGAATGCACATAACATGAAACTATAATGACTTATCATTATACCCATAGGTTGATATATATTTTTAACCTTATTTCAGAATTTTCTGTGTAGAGTAAATGATGGTTAATCATCACTGACCCTCAAATGACAAAGTTGCAGAGCATGAGGGAATGGAGAATTCTCAGCCCTAAAGGGAACATATATACCACCCACATTCTAGTGGCTTAGACATCATTGTGGAAGAGAGGGTAGCAAGAAAGAATAGCCTAGCAGCAGTGAACAACTACGGGAAATTTTATCATCTGGAGATAACAGGGGAGCTCCACATATGAACTCAAGAGGGTGGGGAGCACTAAACTTGTGTCAATGCAACTCAAGATAATCCCAGCATAGAGAGAGGAGACTGGCACAAGTCTCATCCCTAGTATTTTCTATTTTCATTTCCCTGGTGACTAAAAATTTTTACAATATATATTAAGTATCTTGTATCCCTTACATGTTCTAGACATTAACTCTCTGTCAGATGGAAGCTGTCGGTGATTTTTTCTTTCATTCTAGAGGCTCCTTCTTCACTAATAAGTTTACTTTGCAGTACAGGAACTGTAGTTTTAACTGGCATTTTGCTCTATATTTTTTTTAAAAATCTTTTGCTATTTACTTTCTATTTTGTTGATCAGAAATCACAGCATATTTTTTTACTGAACTAACAATATTAAACAAATATTATTTGCTTAAAAATCAATGAACTTCAAGAAAATACAATTGAATGGGTGAAGCAAGGCAACCCATAGTGTGAATAAAATCATCAATAAAGAGAAAAACATTTTGAAAATGAAAAGGATATTTTGGAAATCAAAATCTCAATAAGCTAAAAATAAAAGTATAAATTCTCACCAAGAAATTACTTGAAGTATAAAAAAAATAAGGGTTTGAAAATAAGGTGGATAAAATTGCCTATTCAGATAATAACAAAGAATAAAAAATATGAAAAAGTGTTCACGACTTGTGACACCATTAAAAAAACCACAATGGATGTGAGAGGGATCAGCAGTTAAAAGCCCTAGTTGTTTTCCCATGGGACCTGAGTTTGTTTCCCATAAACCACCAAGGCAGCCTACAGTCACCTGTAACCATTGTTCCAAGGAATTCAGTGTCCTCCTCTGGCTTCTGAGAGCACCTGTACAAAATGTACAGCACACATACACCATACTTTTAAAAAATCTTTTTAAAAAGTAAAGCTTAATTTTTTTTTGAAATGGACAAAGAATTTGGGGCACTTTTGAAACAAAACATAGAAACAAACACTTTGATGAATTAATTAACAACAGAAAAATTTTCAACTCTTAGGAGAGATATGACCAATTAAGTACACTAAATATTTAGAATTCAATATGTATGACCAGAAAAAAAAAAACCTGTCTATATCAACTCTAATAACTACTTGAAACATTTTAATATCTGAGAGAAATAACTTAAAATAGTAAAGTCATGACATGGTCTGGTTCATGTCCATGATAAGAAACAAACTGCTAAAAATAATTGCTATGTTAAGCAAATGCTGTGGGACAACAGTCTTATACTTTGTATAGATTTGTCACTTGTATTAAAAAAAAAAAAACGCTTTTGGCCAGTAGCCAGACACAAAGTATAGGCAGGGCAACCAGGCAGAAAGTAGAGGCGGGGTGACCAGGCAGGAAATAGAGGCACAGAAATGAGAACAGGAGAATTCTGGGAAGAGGAAGAATCAGTCTGCAATTGTTACCCAAACGCAGAGGAAGCAATATGAGTATGCCTCTCTGATAAAAGGTACCAAGCCATATGGCTAACACAGACAAGAATTATGGGCTAATTTACGATGTAAGAAAGAGTTAGTAAGAAGCCTGAGCTAATAGGCCAATCAGTTTATGATTAATGTAAACCTCTGTGTGTTTCTTTGGTGATGGAGGGGGGTTTTGTATCTTATCTGTTGCTTTCATTGGTTAATAATAAAGAAACTGCCTCGGCCCTCATAGGACAGAAAATTAGGTAGGCGGAGTAGACAGAAGAGAATGCTGGGAAAAAGAAGCTGAGTAAAGGAGTTGCCATGATTCTCCCACTCCAGACAGACTCAGGTTAAGATCCTCCCTGGTAAGCCACCTCGTGGGCTACACAGACTATTAGAAATGGGTTAGAACAATATGTAAGAGCTAGCCAATAAGAGGCTACAGATAACGGGCCAGGCAGTGTTTAAAAAAATACAGTTTCCGTGTAATTATTTCGGGGCATAAGCTAGCCATGCGGGTGGCCGGGTTCCGGGGACGCAGCCCTGCTGCTCCTATTTCTACACTTTGGGACTGAACAGCTGTGGGACCTGGCAGGACAGAAACATCTGTCAACAAATAAAGTGGCTTTTCATAATGAAATAGGACTTAAGATCACTCAAAGTGAGCATAATCTGCAAGAATTTGTAACTACGAAGTCTGTGTTGTAGAAGACACTTAAATTAGTTCTATACACAGAAAAGAAAAATGATAGACAATGATGAGAGCACAGGAAATAATCAATGCTAATACAAGTGTAAAACAAATCAAAATTATTACCTGAAAGTCACATGGAATTAGTTCAATGAACCATTAAATTCTGTGAGAAACTAGGCAGAAAAGGAAGGACATAGGTTATTCAAAACAGGAAGATGTAAAAACAAAACAAAACAAAACAAAACAAAAAAAGCTCCCATAATAACAGAAGTCAGCCATATTCTTCAATACTGACACAAAATGAACTGGTATTTGTTCTTTGATTTAAAGATGCAGACAGCCTGGCTACTTTCAATTAAACAAGGACCACCTATTTACTTTGAAGTAACTGCCATGTTTCACAGGCAGAAACATGCATGAGCTGACATTGAAGACATGAAATATTATGTTTAAGCAAATAGTCACTGAAAATAAGCAGAAATATCTACACTCACATCTGACAAGGCAAACATACAATCAAAATAAGAGACTAATGTCAGTGCATGTTGGCAAAACAACAGTCAATTTAGAATGCTTAGCCATTGAATACTTATATGCAAGAAACACCAGTGTACACAATTTTATTAAAGAATATGAGTGTATGTAGAGAGATAGATCTTGCAAACAGCATGGGTAACTTTAATATCTGACTCTTCTACATACATATAAATTAACCAAAAATATCAGAATTGGTTAAGTGTGGCACTGAACACATTTGATTTCATCACGCCATTTTTAAAGAGAAACTTCTTCATGAGGCTGAGAACTATGAAATTTTTTAATAAATTAAGAATTATTCTGATTATAGCCGGGCAGTGGTGGCACAAGCCTTTAATCCCAGCACATGGAAGGCAAAGACAGGCAGATCTTTGTGAGTTCAATGCCAGCCTGGTCTACAGAATGAGTTCCAGGGCAGGCACTGAAGCTACAGAGAGAAACCCTGTCTTGGAAAAAATAAAATAAAGAATTATATTGATTTAATAAAGGGGCTGTATTCTGTTCCCTTATGAGACATGTAACTTCACTAACACATGATAGTTCGATAGGTTTCAAGTTCCATGTGTGGTTTCCCTTCTGTAGAGTGGCTCTTCAGTCCAATTAGACAGCTGTTAGCTACCCCCAATTCATGAGTGTCACCATTTCACCTAATAGGAATATTTTAATATCCATTGTGATCAATTTTGTAGTTCATAGGCATCACAGCTGGCTAAGACTATCAATTGCTTCTCTCCTCCTCCGTAGCTGGCTGTGTAGGAAATTCTGGTTCTATGGAAACAAGACCACTGAGGGGTCTTTCTGGTTATCCAGTTCTGAGTCCCAAGAGTGTGATTTCTTCAACAGGTGTAATAGTGTTGTTTATGGAGTCCTTTAGACTACATTTACTGAAACCCAAAGGATGCTCCTCATGGCTTGGTATTGGTTTGTTGTTGTTGAATAGCTGATGGTTCTTGTGTGGAGCATTTTCAGCCCAAGTGACATAATTTCATTTAAGCTATATACATATACACACGTACACTGTATATTTTTATATAAATATAAAATAATAGGACACTTTGAGGCATCATTAGATATCCTTGGTATTAATTATCCTACTCCCTCCTTCTGTGTTGACTTCTCTCCCTTTCCCCAATTTAAGCCTTCCTCCCATTTTCCCATTTCTGTTGGTATCACCACCCGGGCTTTTGCACCTGTTTCATCTTCAAAAACATCAAACTCCACAGCCTGTCCATCTACACTTGGACGATACTTCCTGGGGCTATTCTTCTTTATTGTAGTCTGCTGTACAAATATGTCTTTCTTGGTGTCAGCCTTGATGATGAAACATCCATTCCTTACATTGAACCATTTTACTGTTCCCATAGGCTTCGTTGAGATGAACTTTTTTTTATCCTGGGCACTACCAAATGGGAAAAAAACCCAGGCCTCCTCTACCCACACTGCTGCCTATGAAGTCAAGCTTGGTTTTGGTTGAGTGAGGGCGACCACAGGGATGGTGGCTGCTGGCTTTCAACTTCCTTGCTCATGGTTGCCATGGTGGTGACTAGTGCCTTCAGTGGAGGCTGCAGCTCCTCCCTGGATGGTGTGTGTGATGGTGAATAGACCAGTAGCGGCTGTGGGGATGTCAGTGCTCTCTAGGGTCTGCTCTCATCTCCTGCTACCAATCAAACAAACAGATATTGTGTATGTCCTTTAAAACACTGCTTTCATTTGAGTCCCCTAATGAAAGGGTCAAATGCTGCTGTGTGGTGGGTGTGAATTTCTTTTCATGCCCACTACTCCCACTCTTGTCTTTTAATTCATCCTTTTGTCAAAGTCATGCCTGACATATTCAGAAGTAGCTACCTGACACATATGTCTTAGTATGAACACAGTGTATCAATGATGCAGTGGTAAAATGTATTTTGTCAAGCCTAGCGGTGGTGGTACACACCTTTAATCCCAGCACCGAAGAGACAAAGGCAGGCGGATCTCTGTGAGATTGAGGCCAACCTGGTCGACAAGAGCTACTTCCAGGACAGGCTCCAAAGCTACAGAGAAATCCTGTTTTGAAAAAACACACAAAAAATGACAAAAAATGTATTTTGTCTCACATTGGGTGCACATAAAATAACTAGAGATGAAAATCTCCGTGGAATAGAATGCCAGAATCTCAGTTTAGACTCTAGCAATAGCTCTGATTTGACTCAGGAGCAGTTCTCCACTACCCATTGGTCTGTTGTAAGTAATGCCACATGCATAGTAAATATCAGTATCAGACCTGCTAAAGTGTAAAAACATAAATAAACCAACTACATTTGCTTCAGTGACTAAGATTAATACATAGACATTAAAGCAAAGAAAAGCAGTCAGTTGCTCAGAAGGAAAAAAAAACTAGGTTGTCATATTCTGATAACTGGGTGTTGGTTTCTGTTTCTTTATCATCATGTTACCTCTTTGTCTTCAGTATGGCAGAAAAATTTGATTGAATGAATTGATGAATTAATCTTCTTTGGGGGCATCCATTCAAATGCACACACGTGAGAGGGAACTCAGAGCCCATATGTAAACAGGAAAATGACAGCTATTAGTGAGCTGCTATATGTTTACTGCTCATGAGTTTGTGTTACATAAGGAGATATTTAAAAGGTTATTTTAGGTTGATTGGAAGGCAAGAGCATACAATGAGGGAATGTTCGCATCAATAATCTTTTAGAAGACATTTTGAGCAGAGAAATAGTGACCAAAATGTCAGATTATTTTCTGAACTCAAATACTTAAGAGACTATTTGTAAATTGAGACAGTTTGTAACTAATTTTAATTAAAAAAAAAACCAAAAACAATTGTGTCTTCATTCCACAAGCTGGGAAGCTTTATAATAAATGACAGGAGCCTTGTTTTCTCATTTTCTAAGTGTCATGGTCACCTTTCTGCAAAAGAGCCTGTCTTGGATATGTCACTTGGCCACTATTGTAAAAGAAGTGTAGCAAGCTTTCTTTTTGGACTATCATTGAATTGCCAGGCAAAATACTTATACACATATAATAAAAAAAAGTAAACCTTAAAGATAATATAAAAGGTTTCATTCCTTTGCTGATGTCCTTGAGTATTAATGACTATCATGGTGTGAGTGTGTGTGTCTCTATTGTGGTTCAGCATTATTTCTTTTTATAAATTTAATCCAAATACCAAATAAAGCATAATGAAAAATGGTGGTTTGAGTTCACCGACTCTTGGGAAAACTACACTAGAACAAGTGGTTATGTTGAGTTACATTGTCTTTACTTTTAAAATAATAAAATTAAAAGCTTTATTAAATGTGTTCTTAAGATACCACATTTATAAGAGTATTTTGCTTTTAAAATGTAAAACTGTTTTCAACTGTTTTTCCTAGGAAACTCTAAAAGTCTGAAAATATTTTCTAAAGTGAAGTAAAATGTTCATATAAATCGGTGACATGTAAAGCTAAAGCTTATACATGGGAAAATATTTTTTCATCCATCCCCATTAGCACTTTAGAATTTGCAGATGTTCCTACAACTGGCCTCCATATTTTGATTGATGAAGTGTGATTGGCATATTTTCCAAAGGACACATTCAAGCCTTAATGAAGAATTTGAGTAGATTTAAGTGTGTGAACCAGTGTAAGCAACCAATATAAAGGAATAGTTATGCCAACTAAAATCAAAATATAATAAATTATATATAGAGAGAAAATGTAACTATACATTATGCCAAATATATCAACATGTAGTGTCATTGTAGTGTTAACTTGCCATCCTCTTACTCCTTGACTGGTTTTAATTCTCTCCTTCATCCTCTGATCATCTAGTTCCATCCGTGTTCTGCCACCTCCCCCATCCACTCACATACACAAACCCCTGTGATTCATCAATTAAAATGGAAGATAAAAACCACATGATCACCTCATTAGATGCTGAAAACTCCTTTGAGAAGATTGTCCTTAAATCTAAGAAGCAATCTTTAAATTAGAAGAATTTCACGACCTATAAAAGAACACTCATTTTTTTATTGACGTAGTCAAGGAAATTTTAAAGACTTTTCTTATGTATTATTAAGCTTGTGATTAACAGCTGACATTTGCATACACATAACAATCTATCCATCTATCTATGATTGTATTTGTTGGAGCATTAGCAATTTAGGGTAATTAGCATGTCTGTCACTTTAAACTTCTATTATTCTTTTAAGATTCCAACTTTTTAAAAAATACTTTTAATTCTATTGTGTATTTAAGAATTAAATTTGTTGTATTGTGCCATTGAATAACAGATCCAATTTTGACCATCATATAAGAATATTTAAACATATTTAACTTTTATCTCTCCTTTCTCCCTTATTATCTTCTGACTTTATTGTTTTATATAAACAATTTGAACCTTGTCTGGGAGGTTCTAATTTTTCATGGAGGATTTACTAAGGAATAAATCTGAATTATTTAAACTCCAAAGAAAGAAAATGAACAAAATAGCACATGAAATGTATTTCCATTGCTCTCTACTATACCCTTGTATTTTTAGTTAATTATATTTAACTGCTTTGATAGTTATATAAATTTAATTTCTCAACATTAATAATTCATATTCCATTTTAGAATATTTTATACATTCGTGTTTGTAGTATTCTCACTTTACCTTCACGAATAGTGTCTAATAAAATGATTTCAGCTACATTTCATGGATAATTCAACCAAATCTAACTCAACCACATGAAGTGTGTTGGCCCAAAGAAAGAAATGTCCAAAAATAGGATGAATTTTGGTAACCATTTGTATTGTCTTAGAATAAATCTTGCTGTGATGAAACACCATGAACAAAAGAAATTCGGGAAGGACAGAATTTACTTATCCTATGCTTCTAGATCATTGTTCATCCTCCAATGAAGTCAGGACAGAAACTCAAACAGGACAGGAACTTGGAGACATGAGCTGATGCAGAGGCCCTGGGGAAGAGCTATTTATTGGCTTGCTCCCCTTGGCTTGTTGAGCCCACTTTCTTTATAGAACCCAGGACCACCAGCCCAGGGATGTCATTACCGACAGCAGGCTTGCCCCAACTGCAGCTATCACTAATTAAGAAAATCTCCTACGAGCAATCGGGAGGGGGAGGGAAAGGGGAGGCGGCTGGGGGGAAGAGACAGAAATCTTTAATAAATAAATAAAAATAAATAAATAAAAATAA
>NW_026067931.1:1045210-1057010 GCF_014885135.2 Alexandromys fortis | reverse complement strand
GGAGGGAAATGGGAGGCGGGGAGGAGGCGGAAATTTTTTTTCAATAAAAAATTATATTTAAAAAAATAAATAAAATAAAAGGTTTGCTATAAAGGGAAGTAAATAAAGATATTGTGTTTAAAAAAAATAAAAGCTATGAACTATCATAGAAAAAAAAAGAAAAAAGAAAATGTCCTACACACTTGCCTACAGCCTGATCTTTTGGAGCCATTTTCTCAATTGAGGCTACTTCTCTTATGCTTGTGTTACATTGAGTTGAAGCTAGCCAGAACAATGATCATAGCTCCATTTATTATTATTTCTCAATATCTTAACTGTGAATGCTGAAAGAAACTGAAAACGGCATTTCTCAGGGTATTCCCGACTTTCACATTGGCAAAGTATAACAAGTAGAAAATGAATTCTTCTAAAACTACAAACCCCTCCCCACGCTCCACAAATTTTAGGAATCATTGCAATTGGAATGCTCAGATCGTAAGTCTTCTGTGATGATGGAAAAGAAAATATTTTTTAGTTTAAGTCTAAAATTTGATTTAGCATCTGAGGCTGTCCTTACATCTCTGACTGGGCTATGTGTTAAAACTTGGAAATTGTAACTGAATTGATGCATGTATTCATGAAGGAAAGGGAATATTTAGGCAACCAAACTTCTCTTGATGAGATTCTACTTTTGAAACATAGCCCTTGTCCAGTGTCCTTTTATTAATGATTAATGATGATTTCGTTCCAATTGTGCAAATGACAGAGATATATGTTAGTGATGGGAGTATTTTCATTATAAATATGACAAGTACATATTTAATTAAACAATGCAATGCCCCTTAAATTTGGGTTAATTATTCCAAGGATGATCCATTCAATGATTAAGGACAACGTTCATTTTAAATTGATTATAAGTAAAATTTTTCCACAGTGGTGACATTTCCAATCAGAATGTAGCATCATATACTTGCTAAAATTATGTTTAAAATTAATATTTTATAACCACTTTCAAATATCCTGTTCTTTCTATTCTAGGAAAAGGCAGTATAGGATGAAATGATGGATATCAGATCTGATGTTCCTATAGGAACAATATTATTACAGGAAATTATGTTCCAGATCTGAGACCTAATGCACGTTTTTGTTTTGATTTGTTTCATAAATGGCAACAAGTAAAGTATGTTATCAACTTTTAAATTACATATAAAAATATATTTATAAAACAAATAGTTTGGTGTTTTTAGTGTGTTCATTGAATTTGGCCACCTGGCCTTGAAGATCATAAAGGTTTATGAATTCTGGCATAGAATTGTACATTTTTCCTAAGAATTTAAAAGTATAAAGAAAACATCAAATGTGAACATACAATTTAAATTACTCCTCTGGAGGACATTTTATAGGAAGTTTTAAAGTACTTTTAGGGATCCCAGGAATGGCTGCTGAACTTCATTTGAATATTTGCTTCCTCAGGTGTTCACCTCTGGATTGGGAGTTGATTTCCTACTGTTCAAGTTTGTTGGTGTCTTGATTATTCTCTATAGCAAAAGCGAACTGCCATTTCTCAACACTTTACTTACATATTTTTTTTACAATGACTGTAAAAGGACGTTGTTCATCTTCTTTTAGTAAAGTGATATAAGTGAATAAAGTACACTGCTGTAATTATTAGTATCCATAGTCCCTGATCTGGTTTCAGTTTTATCAGGTTTGTAAATTTGTTATTAGTGTATTGAGAAACAAAACACCACTATGTGAGTTTAGGGAACCCTGAAATCTTTCTAGCCAACAGTGCCTTCACTATGAATTCTTCTTCGCACATCTGATCACATGGTAACTACCCAGGGAAAACTCACTGAAGCCAACCATAGAATTCCAAATGGCTCATAAAACTGAGAACATCAAGGATGGAGCTATAGAGACAAAAGCAGACACCAAGATCCTGAAATGCTTACATAATTCTCCTATCTGACATTCTTCATATGGTGGTGAACCAGATTATTATAAACTTTAATATATAATCTGATTATCTCCAAAGTGGAGTGCAAATGGTTATTTCTTCTGTGTCCATCTATCTATACACCACTGTCTATAGAAGTCAACTTGGAAAGACAAAGGTTGTCTGACAACATTGGACTGCCAATTCTTCCCTGTAAGACATAAAAAGAGTTATATACACAATTTTGGGTTGGTGGAAGTGGAGACTTGTGAATAGATACTCCATAGGACATATTTGTAATGAGTATAAAGTATTTTATAAAATCCACCTAAAAAAAGTAGGAGAAATACTTACTGGAAAATGGACTTAAGGAAACAGTAAGTAAGTGTCCCAAGTGCCTTGGAGAGATGGTCCTTCACATGATGGTGGGCTCAGAGAGGCATGTTCAATGATATCCACTTTCCAATTCCTACATATTTTAAACTGCATATGACAAGAAATGTGGATGGGATATTAACAATTCCAAGGAATAGAATTATTTTGGATTAACAAAATATTTGTGAAATGCAATCCGTATGTGTAAGAAAGAGGCAGATGAATTTGACAAAAATCAGTTCTGACTGGATTAAGACCTAAATTTAAAACCAGAAGCATGCAAATTGCCAAAGTAAGGTGGGGAAAACTCTTTATGATACCGAAAATACCAGTGTAGATAACAAGATTTTTAACAGAACCACAGCAGCACAAACACTAAAATTTGATAAATGGGATTATATAAAATTAATAAGGCTTTTGCAGAGCAAAAAAAATAAAAAACAACTGTGCACAGAATGAACATACAGAATATTAGAAAATCTTTGTCTGTTACATCAGAGAAAAGCTCATTTTCTAGAATATATAGACAACTAAAAACTGAAACATAAAACAATAGTAACTACAACAAAAATTTCTAAACAGCAAATAAGCAAATGACCTGAACAAACAATTCTCAAAAGAAATGCAAATATGCTGGAGAAATGGCTCAAAGGATAAGAGCACTTAATGGTCTTCCAAGGGCCTGGGCTGAATGGAGGCTCATAATCATCAGAGTCTCTAGTTTCGGGGCACCTCATGTTCTTCTGTGGCCTCCATAGTCACTAGACAGGTATTTTGTGTAAAAACACACATGCAGGTCAGAAATCAAAACACATAAAAAGTGAAATAAAATAAATTTTAAGAAGAAAGAAATACAAATGGCTAAAAGAATTTTTCAAAGACCTGTGTCTTGTAATCAGAGAAATACAGGGAATTTGAGATTCCATCTCACTCCATTAAAAATGGCTGTAGTCAGGGAAGAGATGCAGCTGAGGATGTGGTGAAAGAGTAACATTTCTTCTTGTTGTTGTTTTGTTTTTTAGATACAGGGTTTCTGTGTGTTTTGTTCTGGATATCCTGGAACTCGCTCTATAGACCAGACTGGGCTCAAACTCACCGAGATCTGCCTGCCTCTGCCTCCTAAATACTGTAATTAAAGGTGTGCACCACCACTGCCTTATCCACAGTCCACAAGGATATAACCAAGAGCCCTGACTATGGAAATCAGTGAGGAGCTATTTCAAAAACTAAAAATAGAACCTTACTACCACCCCTCTGGAGTACTCTCAGGCATATGCCTAAAGAGATCTATGTCCTTCCACTATAGAGAGAGATACCAGCAAACTTTTACCACAGACACTCTTCTCCTAGTAGTAGAGACGTGGAATCAGCTCTGACGCCCATCAGCAGATGAATGGAAAAGGTACACATATGCAATGTAATCTCCTGATTAAAGAAAAATGAAACTACGCAATTTGGAAGAAACTCATGGAATTGGGAAACATTCTGTTAAGCAGAGGATGTGCTCAGAAAGACAATTGCCACATGTTCTTCTCCCAAGCAGGTCCTAACCACTTACATGTGTGTATCCAGGAGAGAAAAAAAAAAAAAAGACAAAGAAACTAGAAAGATAGCCAGAAGACAGTAAGGGGTTGGTAAGAAAGAGAGGTGGCTAGGATCATAAAATAGAAGAGAGTTCTGGATTCAAGAGATGACACCAGAGAACATTTGGTGGTAAAATGGGAAACGAGGAAGCTAAGGGCTGACCAAACTGATGTATAGAAGTACATTACTTTGAAAGCTAATTTTAAAGAAATAAGGTAATTATTTTTAAAAAGCCCACCTTCCCCAAAAATGACTGGAGAGATACAGCCATTAGTCAGGTATGCCAGCACATGCCCGCCACTGAAAGAGAAAAGAAATTGGTATTTTCCATCTTTATCATCATTTTGTTTATGGGTCAGATCTCAGTAGTCAAAAATTGGTTAATCTGTTTTTCTTTCTTTCCTTGTCGAAGATTTGAAAATAACTCAATCTTTGGTTCTCTGGTCTCTTTCTTTCTGCCATGTTTCCCTATATCCTCTTAGGGAGATGAGAAATGGAAAGCTCATGAATATTTTAATTATGATGAAGAGGTTCAGGACCTAGTATGGTGGCTTATGCTTTTAATCCCAACGTTGTGGAAGAAAAGGCAGGTGCACCTCTGTGAGGTCAAGGCCACTTTAGTCTACTGCATAGGGCGTTCCAAGCCAGCCAGAGTTTCACAATGAGAGTGTGACAAAGGTATAATGCTGCCTTCAAACTTCTCTTTTTTCATATGCTGATATACATAGAGTAAGCACTCAGATATAAAAAGCCGCGATATGCTAGATACTAAATGTTTCTTCTCTCAATTTGCTTTCCACTTTTTTCTCCATGTCCATGTAGGGGTGTTCTTTGTGATTTCTGGTCCAACGCAACATATTGTACCTATATCTGGGCAAAATATCTGTACAAAATACATTAAGTAGGGGTTAATTAGCACAAGGTGGTAATTTTTTCTTTTTATCTGGCATCTGCTCATATAAAATCGTATCTTTTGAAAACTGTTTGAAATGATCTTGGACAAATGCAATTGCTGTACTGCAAACTGCAGTCACTCTTCTTTTAACTCATCACTTAAATTACGTATTACTCAGAGTTGTCTAGAGTCACAGAATTTATGGAATGAGTTTCTCTATATAAAAGGAATTTATTGGAATAACTTACAGCCTTCAGCTCAACTAATCCAACAATGTCTAGCAGAAGAAGTCCAAGAATCTAGTAATTGCTCAGTCCCATGAGGCTGGGTATCTCAGCTGGCCTTCTCTATATACTGAAATATTGAATAAGTAGGCACCAATGCCAGGGAAGGAATAAATGTGCTGACAAGGTGAGAGCAAGCAGGCAAGGAAACAAGGAAACTTTTTTTCTTCTTTTGCCCCTGTTTAGGCTTTGAAGTGTGGCCAAGGTCAAGGTGTGTCTTCCCATCTGAAGATCTGCATTAAAGGTGTGTGCCATCCCACTTCAAGATCTGGATCAAAGGTCTATGTCATCCGGCTTCAAGATCCAGATCTGAAGTGTGTCCTTCATTTCTGGGTCATAAGTCATTCTAGAGATAGTCAAGTTGACAAACAAGAGTGGCCATCACAAGTTGTAGGCAAATATGTTAAAGCTGACAGGTGTGGTGAAGTTCATCATTACCACTGCAACCTGCAACACTCTTCCTTGGCTCTAACAAGGAGCCACTCATTTGAAATTGTTATATTTCACTCTGATGTGTGTTTTGGTAATTTTGTTAGTAGATGTACTTTTGTAAACCAGTGCTATTATAATATTGCCTAAAAGTTGATTAAACATTAATGAGTAAGCAATTGCATGGTATATATACTGTTTTACATATCCTTCTTATTTTTGACATTTATCGGTGCTCAATAAGGTAGGATTAGCAAAGTTTGTTTATTTTATTATTCTTTCTAATTCTATTATTTGTTAAAAGTATTCATTCAAACCATTTGGTTATGAATTTTCCTATCCAAGAAGATTTAGATTTGTTCTTCATTTTTTGCCATTACATTAACCATAACTCGTCAAGGCCTTTTTTTGTTTGTTTGTTTTTTGTTTTTTTGTTTTTCGAGACAGGGTTTCTCTGTGGTTTTGGAGCCTGTCCTGGAACTAGCTCTTGTAGACCAGGCTGGTCTCGAACTCACAGAGATCCGCCTGCCTCTGCCTCCCAAGTGCTAGGATTAAAGGCGTGCACCACCACCGCCAGGCTCATCAAGGCCTTTTTAAACAATATTCTGTTATAAATTTATAGATGCAAATTAATAAATAATTATTTGTGAGTTTATAATATTCTCAAATTTCATCTGACTGTTTTATGAATATATTGTATTTCACAGCTCTAGTTCTGGAAAAGCAGGGAGAGTTTAGCCTCTCAGCGGGACCACTGTTTTTAGCACATTAGCTCTCCTTAGTCATTTGGTTTTTGTGGTCCTTATAATTTCAGTATGTTCTTTTTGATTTTGAGTAAAGGTGAACATGTCATAGAACTTATTATTGCTCCAGACATTATTTTTCACACTCTTTTAATTAAAATGTTTAATTTTGTTGTTGATTGGAAGTGGGATATTGCCTTCACTTAAAAGATTTATAGAAATTTCAGATTTTTAAAATTTTTGAACGTATTTACTTATGTCAATTGCAAAGTAATGTTTACTTTTTTTTGCTTTCATTGGTAGTTTGACTCTTTTTGAACATAAAATTAGAAACATCAATTCATTTTAATTCAACTGCTGTATTTTATTCTGTAAAGTGTCTTCTGTATTATAACACTTTTATATTTACATTTTAAAATGCTCTAACTATAAAATATTGCTGTGTTAGGATTCAACTTCTATTTTGTCCTTTAAAATAACCCAACATTATTGAGTCTAAGAATTTCATAAAATCTTTATGTTTCATTATAATTGGATATTGTAGTTTGTTTGTTCTTACTTTGGAGACATTTTACTAATGTGTTTCAAATTTAATTGGATACAGCAATATTTTTCAACTTATTTAATAAGAGAGAAATTGAAAGAAAAGTTTCTAATTCTGTTTGTGAAGCAACTATTATCCTGACACCAAAAACTACACAAAGATCAAACGAAAAGGTTATAAGACAATATCTCTTATGAACATAGATGTAAAAATTCTAAAGAAAAAAACTTTAAAACTAATCAAAGAGCACAACATAAAGATTATCTGCCATGATTGATTTAGCTTCAGCCAAGAGATTCAGAGATGGTCCAAGACATATAAATCAAAAAAATGTAATCAACCACATAAATATACTTAAAGACAAAATAACATGATAATACCATTAGCCTTAGATAAGGCCTTTGACAAAACCCAACATCCCTTCATTATAATAGTTCTGGAAAAATTAGAGATGCAGGATATAACTCAACATAAATTAGGTAATTACAGCAAGAACATAATCAACATCACCCTTTATTAAGAGAAACTCAATTCATTCCAGTGAATACAAAAAAATTATCAGCACCCCCCAAACAGCGGGAAGTAGCTTGGAATACTATGCCCACATTACCAAAAAATGGACTATCGATATATTCCTTTGTTAAAAAAAAAAAAAAGAAGGGGAAGTAGTATGGGACAATTCTGTATTCTGTCAATTATGTTTTAAATACATGCTGATTGGTCAGTAGCCAGGCAGGAAGTAGAGGCAGGACTACCAAATTTGGGTCAAAGAGAACAGGAAAATTCTGTGATGGAGGAAGCCCATTCCTTGGCAGTCCTGTCCAGACACCAAAGCAGGATGTGACCTTCCCTACCTGGCTACCATAGATAAGAATAATGGGTTAATATATGTTATAAGTGCTAATATGAAGCCTGGGCTAGTGGGCCAATCAGTTTATAACTTATGGAGACTTCTGTGTGTTTTTCTCTGGAACTAAACTGGTAGGGGACTGAGTGGGACAGCAACCCCAACAAGCAGACCTTCATGTTACATGTACACATGATTTTTAGCAAGGAAGTCAGAAATATACACTGGAACATATACAGTTATCTTCAACAAATAGTACTGCTCAAACAGGATGGCTACATGTAGAAAAATACAAGCAGAGGCCCAAACACTGCATACCTTATTGTTCAATGGAGGAACACATGAATGTAGACTCAGGAGATAGATAGCTTAGAAACTAGTTTTCCAAAAAAGATACAGAAAATAACCGAGGCTTGAGTATGTGCTAAAAAGCCTGTATGAAGATTGAATCTCTCAAGTAAAGACCAGGATGTACTTGGAAGTCCATCAAAACATTTTTCCTCTCACAAAGACATCAGTGATCAGGTCAGTCTATTGGCTATTAGTTCGGTCATTTACCATGAAGCAATACCTTTTCAGAATCAGTTCTTGACTGCTTCGAAAAATTAATAAGAAATGTGTTTGATATAAATGTTTCAACTAGATACTTGGTGTGATAGTACACAGCTCGATGACCTTGGAGACTATAAACAGTGATCTATAACTTGAGTGAACAAGGTTATCTAGAATGTGCCGCATTTGGTTTATTAGGGCATATCCTCAGGAATGAAATAGGAGTTTATACATTCTGTTTTTATGGAAACTTAAAAAAAAAATCTTCTTATTAAGGTTACTCTATTTACAAAAGTACTGTTGATAGGATTTGAAAAGGATTTTTTTTTTCAAAATATCTTACTAAAGCTTTTTTCTTTATTTATTTATTTATTTTTTGTTTTTGAGGCAGGGTTTCTTTGTGTACCTCTGGCTGTCCTAGAACTAGCTCTGTAGATCATAGTGGTCTCAAACTCACAGAGGTCTACTTGCCTCTGCCTCCTGAGTACTGGGTTAAAGACATGCACCATCACTACCCAGCATCTTACTAAATCTTTGTTACTTTTGTTCCATTTTTATTCCTTTTTGACATTCGGCTTGTGATGTGATAGCATCTCAGTACCATTATGAATCATGATTCCCTGAGTGTCAAAAATGTTGAATACTTTTACATATCAAGTGCCATCTTATCTTTTTGACAATGCTGAATTGTTTTAGTATGATTTATTTATTAATTGTGTGTGGCTATGCTACTGGGGTCAAAGTGCAACTTATGGGAGTTACTTCTTCACCATGTGTTTCCCAGGGACTAAACTAAAGTTGTCAGGTAGGTCTCCAAGTGCCTTTCCCTTTTCTGTTTTCTTGACATCTCCCAATTTTCAATGCTATTCTTGTGTGTGTGTGTGTGTGTGTGTTTCCAATTAAAATGTATCTGTTCTGTCCAATTATTTTTTTAATTAATATCATATTGATAATTTTCAGTTGTTCATTATTTTTTTTAATATTAATCCTTTGGTAGATAAATAGTAAGCAAGTATTTTTACCCCTCTTTCTTTATTCTTGTAGTTGTTTCCTTCCTAAATCCATAGAAGGTAGTGATAATTTATTAAATAAATAGTCATATTTATCTAGTGCCTATTTAAGAAGAATGAAAACTAACTTTTGGAAAATTCCATTCATTCAGAAATTTCTTTCCAAATAAAATGCTCAGCACTTGGCTTCCCTATGCCCTACAAAACTCATATCCGATGTGACTGAAGTGAAATATAGTGTAATTACTTATGGAATAGAGACTTTCAACATGAAAGTTCTTGTCACTTTTCATTTGTTTATTTTGTGTAGAAACCTATCGTGAAATTTTTGATTTATGGAATTCAATAGACCTTTAGACATGCTCCCTACAAGATGTATGTTTCCTAATATAGAAAATATTGTAAAATGTGACATGAAACCATATTTATAACTTGTGACAAAGAGTAGTGGGGTGGGAAAAGTCATTCATTGATGGTAAGAACGAGAAATCAGTTTAGTGATCCAGAAGTTTACCTGTAGGCTCTCCACTGAATTCTGTGCTCCTCTAAAGAGGGTGTAAGCACTTCAGAGAAGAACAGAGAAACTGCTTCAGAGGAGGCTGTCGTGGAACCTAACAAAAAAAGTGTGGAACGTAACCAAAAAAAAAAAAAAAAAAAAAAAAAAAAAAAAAAAAAAAAAAAAAAAAAAAAAAAAAAAAAAAAACCTCTTCTTGAAAGGATCATTTGTTTTAAATACAGGTGAGACTGCTTTGAAACCAAATCACAGGGACAAAAACGCCAGCAGAGCAAGCAGGGCACCCACCCACGGAGACAGTGGGGCTGATCTATTGGGAACTCACCAAGGCCAGCTGAACTGTGACTGAAAAAGCATGGGATAAAACCGGACTCTCTGAACATGGCGGACAATGAGGGCTGATGAGAAGCCAAGGACAATGGCACTGGGTTTTGTTCCTACTTCATGTTCTGGCTTTGTGGGAGCCTAGCCAGTTTGGATGTTCACCTTCTTAGAGTTGGATGGAGGGGAGAAGACCCTGGACTTTCCACAGGGCAGGGAACCCTGACTGCTCTTCGGACTGGAGAGGGAAGGAGAGAGGAGTGTGGGAAGAGGGAGTGGGGTGGGAGGTGGGGGGAGGGAAATGGGAGGCTGGGAGGAGGCAGGAATTTTTTTTTTTCAATAAACCGGTCTCACTGAACATAGCTGACAATGAGGACTACTGAGACCTCAAGAACAATGGCAATGGGTTTTTGATCCTACTGCACCTATTGGTTTTGTGGGAGCCTAGGCAGTTTGGATGCTCACCTTACTAGACCTGGATTGAGGTGGGTGGTCCTTGGACTTTCCACAGGGCAGGGAACCCTGATTGCTCTTTGGGCTGACGAGGGAGGGGGACATGATTGTTGGAGGGGGAGGGAAAGGGGAGGCGGCGATGGGGAAGAGACAGAAATCTTTAATAAATAAATAAATAAATAAATAAATAAATAAATAAATAAATAAATAAAAGAATTACAGGTCTGTTTGAGATGAAATTCACATTGATGAATTTATGGATGAAAAGGAACTATTTGTGAAAGCCAATTTTCAAACAACCAGGGATATAAAGCAGATGGGCAGCAATGAAAGCCAGAAGTCAATTCTAAGGGATCCAGGGAAGAAAACACTAAGTATTCTATGATTGCTTTTGGTGTGAGGCTTTCTAACTTGATGTTATAAGTGTGGCCAGTACCAGAAATTAGGACAAAGTTTTGATTTAAAAAAAAAAGACAGTAAAATAAATACCAATAGAAGTCACAATGAATCTTATGATTGATCGTATTCAGTTTTACCTGAAAGAGTGGTAGGCTGCAGGCTGCAAGCAGGTTGGGGACATAGTATTGGAAAAAGGTGGTGGGTAGGTCATGTATGTCTTACTGTGTAATTGAGCAAAAGAAAATATATCACTGTTACATTGAATTAAAAACAGCTCATGTCCAAGTACTCCAACCCATCTTGTTTTCTTTTAAAGTAGCTCATGATTATGAGTGAAAAGTAATGTATCTTTAAATTTTAACTACCAATGAAGAATAAAGAGAATAATTTCCTCTCCTAGAAAACATAAACACAAATAACAAATATTAACATTTCATGCTTTCTATTATAACACAATGTACATGTGCAATTTTATTTAACAGTTTCCTTGTTACTGCTATGTTATTATAATCAGGTAGCGTTATGTCTTCAGGTTAATCACAAATTATTGGTCAGAGTAGGTAGAGTCCACATATGATCTTTGTTATTTATAATGTTGTGGATTAGCACTGTTGGTTAATATCTGTAAATATTTACTTAAATATATTTTAAATTCATTAAACATATGAATGAATAGATTCATAGGCATTTTGATTACAGATTTTGAGCTTTCTATTTTGTTTGTTTAACCATTCATATAGGACTAGAAAGTACACTAAGTAGTTAAGAGCATTTAGTTCTCTTGCAGAGGGCCAGGCTTCATTTCCCAATAATCATATATATTGCCTTATAACTTTTTGTAACTCTAGATCTGGACAGATGTCACCTCTGGACTGCTCTGACACCTGCGTTCTCAGACACACATATCTATACACTGACACACAAACATATAT
>NW_026067931.1:993928-1039523 GCF_014885135.2 Alexandromys fortis | reverse complement strand
TTATATATGTAATTATACCACATGGAGTTCAAGGTTTGCCCTTAGGCCACCTTTTATTTGTTTGTATTTTATGAATCTAGACAAGTATACAAAAACGTCTTGTATGAAGTATTTCTTTTGTAGATGGATTTTTTTGGGGGGGGCACGGCTGACTCACAAGAAATGACATGGAGATTATTATTAATTATGAAAGCTTGGCCTTAATTTATGCTTTTTCATGACTAGTTCTTATAACTTAAAGTGTTCTTTTACATGGCTCAGTTACCTTTATTCTGAACTGCCCATCCTACTTCTGCTCTGCCTGATTGGTGACTCTGCCTTCTTCTTCCCCTTTCTGCCCAGAAGCCTCACCTATCTTCCCTGCCTAGGTATTGACTGCTTTCCTTTTTATTACAACAATCCCAGCAATATATCTTCACAGTGTAGAAGTATTCCACAACATTTCCCCCTTTTGTCTAAATAATAATGATTTTAACTCTAACACAGTAAATCTTTATATAATAAAAATTATCAAGCAAGAAGTACATTAACAATGTTAATTCCATTAGTTTTGGCAAACAGAGAGAAAATTTAGCCTATCTTGTGAGTCCAAATTTTTATACCTGATTTACTATGGAAAACTGTAACTATAATGACCTAATCTTCAACTCCATCAGAGACACAAGAAGGATATACTATTCCCTGATTAAACAGGAAGTGCAGCAGAAGCAACTTCCAAAACTTTAAGAAATGACATAGACGTCTGGCTGTTTGGGCAGTCAACCAAGGTTTCTCTCTAATGTTGGGGCATCCATCTTTGGCCAACAATCCTAGATTATGTGACATACATTTTTTGAAGCAAGAATTTTGAAGAATTCTACCTTCTTGTCTTGTAAAAGTTTGACAGTCACCTTCTTTTGTGTCCTGTTTATCCATTTTGAACAGCATACAGTCAACAGTCAAGGCAAGTGCAGTGACTTCCCCAAATGGCTAGCTTTGCCACATCGAAAGCAAATTCCATATATTGGTTCTTTGTTGCCCATCATCTTTATCTTAAGTAAATTGATACTTCCAGGAGCAGACACTACTCACTGTCCTGAGAAGCCTTATTTTATTAGAATATTTTAAATTCCATATTCTTTAGGGTATCTGATATCTCTAGGGTAGCTATTGAAATATCTGAAGATCATTTATCTACTTAAAATATATTTATGTTTGACTTTGAAACCAAACCTAATAGGACTACAGGTTTTATTGTTATAGACCAAAAACCCAACCACCCCACCTCTTGGGAATGTGAGTGCCATATTTCTAGATTGCTTCTTGTTGTCTGGGGTGATAGCATCTTTTAGAGACCTTGAGAAAAATGAGATAATGGTCATATCCTGGGAGAGATAGCTATATTACTTTTTGTTTATTATCTGTGTGATGGAAAGTTATAAAACTTATCTGAAATTTTGGCTTGAGTAGTCTGTGAAGCTAGGCCATCTTAGCTAGCAGTTTTCAAGTTGTTCTGGATGTAGAATTTTGAAGAAACTGCCACATACCAATGCTGAGAGGCTGGATCACCTAGGTTACTTATGTTATTTCATATCTCATACTTTTTTATTCTGAAAATTCACTTCCTTTAAGGATTACCTATTTATCTATATTTTAACACAGGTATGCAATGTGTGATGTGAACAAATCAGGTAATGATGATTTTTTTGTTTGTTTTATGTTTGAACAGGTAAAAGGCATCTGTCAACTTTATAAGTCAGTTTGGACTGATAAGCAAATTGTAATATAAATCTCCATCCAAGCCATATGAATGGAAAACATGTCATAATAAGTCATGAAGACTCTATAGCCAAAAACATCCATCATATCTCATCCTTTCCCAGAGCTGCTCCCATGACAAGGGATCAGTATATATGTCATCTGTCCTGTAGTCATTTTTGACTTTCTTGCTCGTGTCTGTAGCCAATATCCTCAGGAGGCCTCACCAATCAAATCTGATCTTGATTAATGTTGATGGAACTCATAGCTTTTTGTTTCCTATGGAAGCAAATGCACAACTTCTCTCCCAATGCAACTTCCATTTTGAAATCAAGACACCTGAAAAGTATATAGGTTGATTTAATTCAGCATTTTTTTTAACAATTCAATGTCTCACATTAGAATTCAAAAAACTAAAAATTAACAAACCACCATATAAGCTCCAAAGTCCCTGTATTATTGTATTATTATTGTAATGTTTCCTTTCCTAAGATTCTGTGGAAGGTTTGAGCATAATTGGTGCAAATTCCTCTTTAAATGCTGGGTAGGATTCTCCATGGAGTCCTCTAGNCTTCCAACTTTACCTCTTCATTGGTATTCATAGTATTATAACTTCTCTTTTTGGTATTTTGAGACAGGGTTTCTTTGTGTAACACCTCTGGCTGTCCTGAAACTTGCTTTGTAGACCAAATTGACTCATATACATAGAGATCCTCCTACTTCTGCCTCCTGAGTACTGGGATTAAAGACTGAGTGGAGCTTATTCCTCTGCTGTGCTTATAACTTTTGGTATAGTTTTAAATATTGAGGATATACTTGTCTCTTTTTCAAATTTGCCCTACATTTTTATCACCTTGCTTCTATAAATATTTTTAAAAATCTACTAATCACTTAAATGCATTCATTGTTCTGTGCATTTTTTACTTATTTATTTATTGTAAATTACTGAATTCTTGGTGTTTTATTACTCAACAATCTGTGTCAATCTCATCCCTATGAAAGATCCTGATAAGAATTCTGATAGATAATTTTCCTAGAAGTAAAAATGTTTCTTCCCTACAAGAAAGGGAACATGTTTGAAAAGATGAAAAGATAGTAGAACATATGTAATATAGAGTACAATAAATTCTAACTGATAATTTTATCATTTTGTTGATACATTCTTTAATGGTCACATGTTTTTTTTGTTATTGGAATACAAGACTATTACATTCTTCCATTAAAAATGATATTGTCATAAATGTGTTTAGTGTGACATTTGAATATGAAATAAATTTTGTTTCAATCTTAGCTTTGGGCATTAACTATTTCTTAATTAATTTGTAAATTTGTCATTCAATATATTTTGTTTTAGTCTTTCCCTTCTCCAACTCCTTCTGGATCCATTCCCTGTATCTACATACTCAGCTTTATGTTCTTTCTCCCTCAAAACAACAAACAAACAAAGCAGACACAATATAGTCTGTTTTATGTTGCATTATTGCTCCTGAGCCTGAGGTTGCCCTGGAGTACGGAAGATAGAGCCACTCTCACTTCATTGAAGAAAACTGACTTTCTTTCTGCCAGCAGGTACCAATGGCAAACATATTCTTTGTTAGGGGTTTGTAAAAGGAGACTGCACACTGGTTTCCCAGCTGCTCAGACTCAAACAATCACAGAAAAACTATATTAATTACAATACTGTTTGCCTGATGACTCAGGAATATTTCTACCTAGCTCATATATCTTAAAATAGCCTATTTATATTTATCTATGTATCACCACGAGGCTGTGGCCTACTGGTAAATTTCTAGTATCTTTCTCCTTTGACAGTAACATGACATCTAACTGACTCCACCTTCTGTCTCCCAGCATTCAGTTTAGATTTCCCACCTAGCTCTTTCTGCCCTTCCAAAAGCCAAAGCAGTTTCTTTATTATCCAATGGCAATAAACGACATTCACAGCATGAAGAGGGGAATATCACATCAGGGGTTGGAATTTGTTCCCACTTCCTCTACTTTGTCTTGAGATTTTATCATTATTGAGCATGCTTGTGTACATGCTTGTGTACATGCTATCACAGTCTCTGTAAGTTCATATATGCATCAGCTATTATATGAATCTTTCATTTAAAAATGTTTTTTCTCTCCCTAATACTGTATGGCTTGCTGTCATGCAGGAAAATATTTGCCTCTAGAAGGATACTACTTGTAAATTGTACACCAATGAAAATGGATACTATGTCAATATGAACTGAAATATAACTTGTATTTAGTATAAATTGCTTTGTTTAGTAGAATAAAGATCTCTAAGATTTTCAAATTGCCACATAAAAGTTCTATCAAACAGCTTATATTTAAAATAGGTAACATTTAAATTATAATTAATTGACCTTCTGAAATTAACATCCTAAGTTTAGAATGATTAATATCCATATTATTACATAGCTGAACTCTGTCAGTTAGCTGTAGTTAGGAAATGAGTGATCACAGGAATTTATATTGGAAGCTTATTATTTCTTCCTCAGCTGTTATTGGAAGCAGCTCTTGATGTCTTCAGAACAGCTCCTGCCTGTCCTACCTCTTCCCACTTGCTTTACTCCCCACACATTCCATGATGCACAAATCACTGCTATAACACTGAGCATATTGTGTAGCCAAAAAGAAAGGTCACGAGGCACTAGAGGACATTGGTACCAATTTTGTCCAGTCCCTCTTTCAGGAAAGAACTTTTTTTTTCTAAAAACATCTCACTAGGCTTATGCTCACATGTCATAAATAAACCAATATAATGCTGAACTCATACATATAAGCAATAGAAATTGTGTTGGGAAGGGTTTGACTACACACATTTATGAGTGAAAATGTGTATCTTTTGGTAAAGGAAAAAAGATGGGGACATTGGGAAAACACTATACAGGTCCTTACAAAACTGATTCTGGAAGTGGTTGTAGATGTCATTAGATCAGCTCTTCTTCTACAGGATATCTGTTTATGAATTCCGTCTCAGGTACAGCTGAGATATTCCCAGTTTCTATACAAGGAAAGGATAGAGTAAAAATTGGTGATTATGGTTCAGGCATAATTAACAAAAGTATAATTTTAGAGACAAGTAGACATGTGTTTTTCCATCTTCAACTTTATGTGTAAAAGATGGAGACATTTATAAAGTTACTGTGAAGTTTGTTGCACATAGTTGTATTATCTCCCTGCTTACACATTAGTAATATTATTTCAGGGGAATTTCTTCTGGGAGGATGAAAAGAACCAACTCAGCTAAGTGACTGCTGAGGTTTATTCATATTCAGACATATCTTGGAAAAGTATGAAAATGACTTACCAGAAGCTGAATAACTTCAGAAATTCTGAACCCTTCTGCTAATGAATAAAATCTTCAGAAGGATTCTGATATGAGATGTTTGTTGTTCAAATGCATCTTAATGTTAGCAAGAAAGAGACAAATGAGAGTCATTCCTATATAAATATTGGATGTGTCCTTCAACCCTCTGTAACCTCAATTGAACCACTGTACAAATTCTGTTTAACTATTGGAGCAGTCAGGACAGGACAAGAATTACAAAGCTTGATAGTTGAGGAAATGGAATGTTTTTAGAAGAGTTATTAGCTCTATGGAGAGACAAATAAACAATGGCAAAGCAGGGAATCTGAGAGGTAAATTTGGCCTCAGCACCAGTGGCAAACACCATGTCTGAAGAAGAGTAAATCAGGGCCCCTAAAACAGAAGTGTGTTTCTCTTCTCAAACAATTGTTAGGGTGGGGGAGGATTCATAGTACAAGTGTTAGTCAGGCTCTCCGACCCACAAAAAAAGAGTTAGGGAATAGAGTGTGGGGAGTAGGGTGCATGACTACCAATATTCCCTTTGATGCAAACTCATTTCACCAGGAGAAAAAAAGCCTGGAACCTAGAACTCCATTAGCTAGAGATTCACAGCCAATGTCTCAGTAGGTGCCTACTGAGATCCTTGAGAAGAGAAGAGCTGCAGCATCTACTGTGGCCTGAGCTGAAGTGTAAGAATTCTCCCATTACATTCTTATAACCTAGTATTTGAGTCTTACGAAGAAAATGAATGAGTTTACAGGAGAGGAGACAGAAGAGGAACCCCAGGTGATAATGGGTGCCAATTCAGTCTAACTTCTTTGACAATAGAAAGTGGTCGGGACCTCTGCTTCTCCAGTGGAGTAGTCAGATGATGATCTCTGTGGCTGCCCTGTGAATACTGGACAGCATTATGGATACCAATTAAAGAGAGCTCTAACTATATGAATAAGAGTAAATGTGTTTAGTTAAAAAGTGAAACATACACATCAGGAAATCCATGAAGAGTTCTGAATTAGAATTATTGAGAGGAGGAGCTGAAGGAAATATAGAGGTTTGGTTAGTGGTGGAACAAGCATCAGAAGGTGGAATACTTCGAAGTTATTAATTTTAAATTAATTTTTAATTTTGGGCTAAGTAAAGAAAGGTCTTAATAGTGTGGCTGTAGACCTCCTTGAAGTTAATACCATTAAATAGTTTTGGGGAATTGTTCACAAGAATGGTATCTCATATACAAAATGTGGCAAGACATTTACATATGTAAAAGGCTAAAATAAGGTGGTAGAGACATAGTTCACCTGTTAAGAGCATTAACTGTTCATCCAGAAGACCTGTGTTCAATTCCCAGCACCCACATATTGGCTCACACCAGTCCTAGGTTGCCCTCTTCTGGCCTCCAAAGGTGATGCATGCACATTGTGCAGTCTTCTCAGGCAAAATTCCCATGCACATAAAATAAAATATTTTAAATATTTTTTAAAAATTAAGAAACCTAAAATTTTTAATTAAGGCAAAAATATCGTAATATAATTTTTGCTTTGGACCCATAGTATTTTATTTAGCTCTTCATACTTAAAAATGTCCATCATTGAAGTTGTAACAATTCAAGTACTATTTGCTCAAGTTGGGACATAGAGGTTGTTTTGTTTTGTTTTGTTTTGTTCTGTTCTGAAGCCTTAGCTGGAGCAATGTGAGTTGTTCATTTTCAAATTCAGGATTGAGCTTCTCCTAGATGGTTAGACTGCAATATCAGGAAGGCAGATCTATTGGAGAGAAAAATTATTACCAAAAGCCAATAAGGAAGGATTTGGCTTCTGTATCTTATATAGAAATAATGTAACAGAAACATAGTTAATATTAAAAGAATTAAAAACATAATATGTTTGGAGGGAGCAAAGACAATAGATAAAAGAAGTATATAGTTTAAAATTAATTTAAATATGTAACATCCTTCTTTGAAGGCAAATACAGTAGTTATCTAATTGGTTGGAACAAATTGTGTGTGTGTGTGTTTATACACATCTCTCTATATATAGATATAGTTAATGGCTTGTTTCTGGCTTTTGATATTGGGTAAAAACATAGATATCACTGTTTGGTCTGCTGCTACCGTCTCTACAATGTGGATGTCAGCAAGATTACAAATAGTGGTTGTACTAACATAACTAAAAAATTTTAACTTTTTACATACATTTTTAAAAAGTTCATGTAAACTTCAGGGGGCTGTGTTGGATCTAGCTATCACAGGTCAAATAGATTCTAGATAAGCACTGTCAGTCAACCCCTTTCCCCATCTGCCTATTCTCTCTATGGTAGGATCTCTCTCACACTCTCCACCTGGTCTTGGTACTCCCCTCCCCCAATTACCAGGACCATGACCTTGGAAGTCAAATGTCTACCCAAGCTAAAACTTTTCTCATAAACTTCTTAACTTTACCTTTGGTCCCTGATCTTTACCTGTTCCAGGAGATTGCCTATCAACTAAAGAATGTAAACTGCTCCAAACTCACCAGACCTAGGACCTTCTGATGGAATGTTTAATCTCCAGTCTTTTCAGCCTAGTGCCAGGTGGTTCACCCTCACAAACTGCTCCAAAGAAGCCTGAACTTTCCTAGCCCCAGGTGCAAAGCCTGGAGAATAAGCAAAGAGCTTTTTCTTCCTTACCTTGGCCAGCATTCCAGCTTTCTTGGGTCCCCAACCAAGACACTCCAAATTTACCAGGAAGAAGTCAGAAAAGATTACTTCACCACTTATCATTTATTATTAACACAAAGGCTGGGATGTTAGATCTCAAACCTAGAACAAATAGCTAACTGAGGTGCCCACTTAACACATCAAAACGACATGGCTGCCAAGTTCTGCCACCATCCCTCAATCATGACCTGTCACAGGACAGGGTATGACTGTAATGACCCTCCTCAGACCCTCAACTTCTCCAGCCCAGGGCCTGAGATACCATACCCCAAGTTTCCCTTCCCTATATAATTCAGCCATTTTTATTATCTGGGCTTCTTCATCTAACCTTTCCCTTCTGGGCTATTGGTCTTGTGACCCCCCTTCCTTCTCCTCTCCCATTCCCTGTCTCCTCACCTGGACCAACTCATGGTCATGCTCACTCTAGACTTTCTGAGGTATTTCTCCCTCTGACTATGCTCTCCCCAATATCTACAATAAAATATCTCCACCATACATAGAATCAATCATGTATAAGCACTGTTACCAAGTCAGGGCATCTCCCCTGATCAAATCTGTTCCTTATTAGCGTTGAACAAATCCAAATTTTTCATTTTCTGTGAAATCAAAAGCATAATTAGAGGTAGAGTTTTCATGTTTAGACTGCCTGCTCCCAAACAGCAGGTAACTACTTCCCAAATAACTGACTCAGAGATTTAATATAAATTACAAATGCTCAGTCAATAGCTCAGGCTTATTACTAGCTAACGCTTACATTTAATTAACCTATATTTCTTACCTATGCCCTGAAAATTCTGGCTACAGTCATAAAGAAAGACACCTAGGGAAACTACTGGAGGGAAACATATTTTACCTGCTCAAACACAAAACAAAAATTCATCTTTTGTTGGCTGTGTACAGCATACAGCTCATACTTATATTAATACAGGTATGTATGTTACTTTTAAAAGTTTTTGTTTCCAGAGCTTGAAGACCAGACACCAAAGAGAATGGGATTGTCCAGGTGATCCAGCCCCTCAGAATGCCTCTGCTTCAGTTTCCTCAGAGTTATGCATCCAGAATAGCTTCAAGGGTTCTGGCTTAGACTATTTTAGCCAAGACTGCAGATTAACCTTGTACCCTCCCATCACACCAAGACTGGACAACAGCTAGCTCTCCCATAACTTGATCTTTATTTTAATTTTTCAGGGTCCCCTAAAGATGTTATTATCCCAAGACAACAGGAATTAATTTTAATACATGGTGCCCACATTCCCAAGAGGCAGAGTGGGTGGATTTTAGTTGTTCAATGGATGTTTGTCATCATCATTTAAGGGACTTGATCACAAGATGTTATTATTCAGTGTCAGGGAGAAAACTAAAAAAAAAAAGAGGAAATGAGATTCAGGGATTTCATTCTAAAAAGAAAAAGAAACAGAATACAGCAATAATAGGATTAAAGGAAAGAATATTGTAACTACTTTCAAAATGAAAGAGCAATTATTAGTCTCAAATATTTTACATTGGTAGGGATTTTTGTATCTTTATACAAATTTAAGACTGTTTTGTGTATAAATGTTCTACTTTTTAGCAGATATTATGTATATTGATATAAATTTAAGGTTGTTTTTGTTATACTCTATTACATGTTACTATTTATTTTCTAAGGTATTATAACTTTGCAATTCATTTAAAAATGTAATGTAAGTTCTATTCCATAAAAGCTATTTAGGATAAAAAAGAAATACGGGTTAATCTATAGCAATAAAACTTATAATCATGTTAGGTATGTTTCAAGGTCATACAAAGGTATATTTTAGATAGGTGATCTTCAGACACTTCAAGGACCTATAGAACATGGCATTTAAAATGTTTTAATAACACAATGTTTTTCATGACATTGAAACATGCCTGCTTCTGACAGCATTAATCTACTTCATAAAAGCATAATGGGCAACAAAACACTGCCTTATAGAGTTTGTTTTAATTGTGGTATAGATAGCCATTTTGGAAAGAAACTGCTCTTACCTTGAATGCTGACAATGTACTATACAAACCGGACAATTAGGGTACAAAGGAGTAAGATTGCAAAGCTTTGCCAGGACAAGGTGGAACAGTTCTTCAAAATTCCTTCTTCACAGAAAAGTCTGTCTATACTTGTAGGTTAAAAATGGATGCCCCATTCCTCTGCAATGTTGGGTTATTATCCAGACAGCCAGATGTTTCTATGTTTTCTCATAGTTTTGGAACTTGCTTGCTCTACACTTCCTATTTACTCAGGTAATATTATATCCTTCTGGGTCTTTAATGGAGTTGAAGACTAGATAGTTATAGTTAGTTATAGTTTTCCTTAGTTATGGAAATGGTAAATTAGCTACAAAACATTAGACTCACACAGATAGGATTAACAACAGCCCATTTTCTCTGAATATACAAAATACAAATGGACTGGACACTGTGAATACAATTCTTATCTTATTCTCATTGTTTATGGTATTACTGTGTTAGAGTTAAAAACTTTTCTCTTTAATTTAAACAAAAAGGAGAAATTGTTGTAGAATAATCTTTTTGGACACTTTTAGGATTTGTCTTTGGCAAAGCACTTTCTGATTGGTTTAATAAAAACTGAAGTTCATTAGCTAGCCAGGAAGAGACTAGGGGACATTTATGAGGACAGAGAACTCTGGGAAGAAGAAAGGAGGAGATACCAGAGGATGTGGAAAGAAGGAGTAGGTAAATTATAGAGGAGAGGAAAAATCCATGAATTATGTTGAAATACATAAATGAAGAAAAATGGGTTAATTTAAATAAGAGCTAATAGAACAAGCCTAAGCTATAGACTGAGTTTTTATAATTAATAGTAAGTCTCTGTCTCATTTGTGTGTGTGTGTGTGTGTGTGTGTGTGTGTGTGTGTGTGTGTGTGTGTGAACTGGTGACCAAAAGAAAAATCTCTCTCCGGGAGACTGTGGTTGATATACCTGTTGCCATTTCTCTAGGAAAAAGCAAGCAAACAAACAGCAACAAAAATCTGATTTCCTCACTTTTAGCAGCAGCTACTAGCAAACAGCATTTTGCTTAGGGGTGAGACTCTATGTCCAGTTCCCCTCCTCAGTGCTTGCGGGGTCTGGCTCAAATGTGCGCAGGTTTTATGTTGTCACAGTCTAGGTGAGTTCATATGTGCATCATCCCTGCTGTGTCGGGAAGTCAAAGGTTTCCTAGAGCTATCTACCACCTGTGGCTCTCATCATCTTTCCACCTCACCCCCTGCATAGATTCCTGAGCCTTGTGGGGAGGATGTTGAGGGGATATTTGATCACATTGTGAATCCCAAGTTTGCATTTGCATTAATTAAATAAAATTAACCTCGGTTCAGGAGGCTGAGTGAGCAACTAGTTGATGGAAAATAATCACGGAGCACCAGATGGCATCCGGGAGAGATAGAGAGATGCATTGGAGGTAGTTGGAAGTAGTGAGAGATTGTGAGTAATGTAGGTTTGGTTTGTTTCTTTGGCAGAGTGGGAAGATGACAATCGGAGACACTGGCTACTGAGGGAAGGGCATAAGTGCAGTATCCAGAAATTGTGGACATATGGCAGTTCTGATCACTTGTCCAGACACTGGTAAACATTTTCAAGGTTATGGAGGTTGAAAAATTCAAAAGTTCCTTCCGGTGACCATCTTGTCCAATTGTCAAGGACAGGTCTTAGTGCACAGAGAAATCAGGCATCCTGGACATATGGTGTCAAATAGCCACAATTTAAAAAGGTTTTGTAAAAGACACCCCAAGAACATTTGAGCATTTGCTTCAAATTACAGGTGCCTGTTCTACAATTCTATGCAAGACCTATAAGTCTAGAGAAGTGTGCTCACTGGAGTAGGTGTTGGGTCAAAAAAAAAAAAGAGTATGTGGAATCTTCCCTTGAACAGGTTTTTAGTGAGGAAATGTTGCAGTCTTCAGTCAGCCCAAAACAGGCAAAAGAAGGCTTCACAGGACAGTTGACTCTGATTACATGGTTTGGGTCTTGAGTATCAAACAAGTGGAGAAGAGCAAGTAGGGAGAACAAGTATCCTAGTACATACACATTTTCTTGCAGGGCTGTGACCTGTCTCACTAATGAACAGAGGTGATATTGAGATATTGACTGTCTCCAAGTGATCAACTGCGTTGCCACCAGTGGTGCTGGGCTAAGTTCCAGGGGAAGGCACATGATTAAAGTTGAGTTTTACCAAGTCCAGTGATGGCAGGTCTTCTGAGAATATGAGACACTATCAGAGAATAAACAGTGGCAAAACATAACAAGTAAAGGAAGAGAGGTCACCAAACTTTAATCCATTTTTCGGCACCATTGTGAAGGTCTTGGGTGGCAGTTACAGAAGGACACTGAGACTGACTCTTTGAGTATATAGTTTATTAGAAGAGTTATTAATGCTGACAGTAAACAGCATAGCAAGAGCTCCGAGAAGCATTCGGATCCCATTATACTGGAGACAAATGACTTGACGAGGGACTCTAAAAAGAATAAGTCAGGGCCCACTTGGCAAAAGTCAGGACCTCTTTTTGTATATTTCTGTGGATGAGGCAAGTGTTACAGCACAAACATGTAGCCAGGCCCTCTAATTCCTAGACAGGAGTCATTGAGGAGCTTGGAGAGCAGGATGTGTGGCCGGGATGGAAATTTAGTTTACCAGATGAGAAGCCTTGAAGCGTGAAAATCTGCTAGAGATGTTGCAGTAGGGGCTGTGGTACCTGCAAGAGGGCAAGGTTGCTGCATTTACTGTCCTCTGAGCAGCAAATGGATTCTAACATCACATTTTTTTTTCACAATTCATAAATGAAAACCCATTGGGATCATTTACCATAAGTTATAAATAGCATGTAGGCATACCAACTGAGTTGATTTGTTTCGGGGTAATAGCACCTTTCAGCTGAAAGGGGCAGAAGAATAATGGATGGTCTAATCTAAATGACATCATTGTTATTGTGTTTCAAATGTTGTAGGAGTGGTAGGGACAGAGGAATTTGACACACAGATGTTGAAGATGTTGAAACAGTGAACAGTGTTTCCAGTATAAGTAAAGCTGGTTAGAAGACCCCAATAGCACTGTCAGGTGGCAGTGGAGAGGCTTAGATTAGCTACACTTAAGAGGCATAATATGGAGCATGCCACAAGGTAGCTGCTTGAGAAAGCAGTCTGATGTGTTATGTGGTTGTTTTGCTCTTTAGAAATTTTATTGGACCCTCCTTTGTTCTATATTAAGAGCATAGTAAGGCCAGAGCCTTAATATTCATTACTAAAATTTACTGTACAAGTCTCAGTTATCCACAATCTAATCAAAATAGGACACTATGATAAGAGAGATTTAGATTCCTGTGAGAGTGTGTGTGTGTGCGCGGGCGCGCCCATGTGTGCCCACGTGAGAGTTTAATTAACAAAATGCTGAATACTAATCATTTGTATCTGGCTTTCCACTGAGTTCTTTAATGAGAAAGGGAAAGTAATGAAGTATTTTCTAAATGAATAGCATCATTCTAGAACACAAGTCAGCATATTTCTACAATGGCCTAGGTAGTAAACACGGTATGAGTTTCAGTGACTCAGTCTTGCTTTGAGCAAGCCTCATCTCTCTGGCATCTAAATATGAGAGTGGCTGAGTACCAACTAAACTTATTCAGTAGTGAAATTTATAATTATATAATTATTATATACCACAAAGTAGTCTCATATGTATTTTAAAATCATTTTCATATGTGAAAACATTTTTGTCTCTGGCTGTACAAAAACAAATGACAAGACAGAACTGGCAATAAGTTGCGTTTTGCTGACCCTTGTTCTAGAAGCATAAATTAACTAATTTTAACTTTGCAAGAATTTATTAGAATAGTTATAATATTTTAGTTGTAAGTATATATTAGAACGTGACACATAAAAACATAGATAAATTGACAGATAACTAGATAAATATATACAGATACAAGTACATATTTACACACACACACACACACATAACACACACACAAATGAAAGCCTGGAAACCTTGATTATTTTACTTCAGGTCACACCCTCAATAGAAAAGCCAGTGTTAACAGCAAGATTTGTAGAACTTTCCTATGCATTGCCTTATGACAAATTGTAATCACAGTAGTTTCCTAGAATGCTGCTGAGATGGACTGCACAGCCTTGCCTCAGATAAAGAGGAAGAGATAGTGGTGAATAAGCAATATCTTCCATGGTGGAGGTGGGCTCAGTGCTCTGTGTAATTATTCTCCATCTCTAACAGGTGGAATTAGGACTGACAATAGCCTCTGATTTTGAAAATTCTGGAGTGATTGTTGTTTGAAGTTGCTGCATTCAAAGCAACTCCAGTCCTATAAAGATTTTTACAAATAAGCTGATTTACAGTGAGATGTCCATAGCCTTGTATTCTGAATATGTTATCTCACAAGCTCTCTGGGTTCCCGCCAGGACTGCTATTGTCTCTGCCCTTCCCGAGCTGCCTGGGCTATATTAGATCTGCTTACAGGTATAATCTTACTGCCTGCTGCTCTTTTGGATAGCATGTTTTTTCCCAAAGCATACTTGAGAGGCAGGGCAACTTCTTTCACTTCCTCTTGGTTTTCATTGACATATAACAAAGGAATATAAACACAGACATACACACACGCCTGCACAGATGCACATACGCATGCATGTGATTGATCCTATGTGTGTATATACTGTGTAATGATCACATATTTAGCATATCTATTACCTTATGTATTTCTTTGTGGTGAGAACATTCAAGTTCTTCTCTTCAATGTCTTTTGAAATACTGTACACATTAATGTGACTCACAGTATTCCTATTGTGCAATAGGATACCAGTTAGCCAATCTCTTTATATCCTCACCTCACCTACCCAGCCCCCGGTAAATCCCTTGTTGATGTTTCCTTGTTTTATTTATTTTTGAGACAGGATCTGACAATGTCACCTAGGCTTACCTAAATTTTGTTATGTAGCTCAGGATGATTTCACATTGGCAGCAATCCTCCTGCTTCAACCTCCAAGTACTATGATCACTAGGATCTGTTTGTAAGCATGTGTTAACAATTTCACCTTGAGATTAGCTTCTTTAGATACACATGTGAGTAAGATTCCAGCGGTTTGCTTTTCTTTTCTTGATTTATTTCACTTAACACAATGGTCTTGGGATTCATATATCTTTTTTTAGAAATATCAAGTGTTAACTTACTTGTCTCAATTTTTAACACACACACAGAGAGAGAGAGAGAGAGAGAGAGAGAGAGAGAGAGAGAGAGAGAGAGAGAGAGAGAGAGAAGGGTGAGAGAAGCACATAATGTCATAGGACAACTCGAAGAAACTGGATCTCTCCTACTGCCATGTGAGACCCAAGAATAATATTTACGTTGTCAGTCTTGGTGCAAAGGGCCTTTCACTGCATTGCCATCTTGCTGATCAGACTTCACTTTTTTCATAGCTGAATAGTATTACATACTAGATATAAATTATATTTTCTCTGTTTTTTAATCTACTGATAGATCCTCAAGTTGATTCCATATCTGACTCTGTGAAAGTAAATGCAAAAGAACAGAAAACTTTTCAATTCACTGATTTCAATTCCTTTAGATATATACACAGAGCTCAGATTTATGACAATCCAAGTCTTAAAGTTGGTAGAGAAGTACCTGTGAGGTTTCTTCCAACTGTGTCCCTAGAACATATTTATGTTCATTGGTCTCTGATGCTCCCAGTCCACGCTATGAGAGAAATTTCTACATTAGTCCCAATACTTGGCTTAAGAAGAGGACTTTGGGGATGTGAGAAGGGAATGAACCTTTAATTCAAAACTTTGTTATCACCTATATTTTTTTTTTCGAGACAGGGTTAATTTTAATATTAAAAGTCTCCATAGTTTTTGAATTGACTTTAACCATTTAATATTCTTGTTCATCTTTAGTTTTAGAAATAGGTGTTAGATTTCTACAGGCTCAGCTTTAACTTTTAACACTCAGGACAATATTGGCCTCATGGAGTAATCCAGTCATCTCCCTATCTTGAGGTAAATGGATCTGTATAGTGTAATCTTCAAAGTCTTTTTGTCATGCCACATAGAAAGTTCTTACATAAAATATAGAATAAAGGTCATGAGAGCCATAATTTGATCTACTGTGCATATTTGTAAAGAAACTAAAAAGAATAGGGTAACATATAGCATAACAATTTTCTGAACAATTTAATATTAATACAACTGAGTTTGTTTTCAACAGGCACGGATAGCCAACTAGGGAATTAGCTAGGGAATTAACTTCTTGTCCATGCTTGAATGAACAATACGTGACCTAGGTCAATGTTTAATCACTCAGTGTTTTTATACTTTCATCATAAAACAAGAGTAGTACATTTGACACTGACTTTATAGAATCATTGAAAAACATAAATAGTGTCAAATACGTTTCAGAAATTTAGCACCTTGCTTCTATTTTAAACGCCATTATAGATCATAATCATGTTTCTTTGTTGAGAAAAAGGAATAAAAGAAATTAATGTTGACATGGATTTAAATGTAGAATTATCTAGCTATAATCAACTTTGAAAATTATATGGAAAAATTCATAAAAATATGGCATATGTAAGTATGTATAGGAAAAGTTTAAATGAAATATTTATTCCTTTTCATATTTGAATATGCTAAGGCATAACATAAGCCCTTGTTCTGGCATCTCATCTGACGTGCTGGAATCTATGAAATTATAGACCATAGTAAGATGCACTGAAGAGACCCAGTATGACAGGGCATAACTATAGCTTTTTTGATGGTGCTGAAAATCAGAAAATCCTAGGCAAAGGTATGTTTGGAAGGATTTAATGAAGAATTCCTGTGATACACAAATAAAGACAAGGATGAACACATCATTTTAATAAAATCAAACATGCAAGATATTGGATCTTTTCCTCCTGTCCCCTGAATTCTATAATCATCTGTTGGGCATTTAACCTTCACATGTGATTATGACAGCAAACCTCATACCCATAGCCTTCCCTTGCAAGAGGAGAATATAGTGATAGGAAGTAATTGAATTTTGTTCTGACCCTCTTTGGCCTCTGTGCAGAAGCAATTTGTGAATTATTTAGGAAAAAAGGGAAAAGATATTTGCCTCAGGACAGAAATGTTAGGCGTATGGAAGAATTTAGTTCAGCGGTGATGTCTCTTAGAACATCCACTGTCCTGGCTCAACATGAAAATTGAAATGGAAATTTCTATTCACCCTTATGCATTAGAAAGATATTTTCAATTCACTGCTATGTTTTCTACGTTTCTATCCATTCCAGCACAGGGCCTAAAACTTTACACATTATACTGAGGACTTTCTCATTAAAATTACAATCTATGGTTAAGCAACAAGGAGAATAACCTTACTGTAAGTAACGTTGACAGAAGCTGTTCGATTTCTTAGACTCAGGAAAATTGAGGACAGTGTAGTTTTTAATCTTTGCATTTTGGTTTATTTGTATATTTTTATAAGTTTTAAGAATAATTTACAGATATAGGATTAAGAATGATGATAAATGAGTCAAAATGTTTTCTTTGTCCCTTTGGATGTGATCATAATTGTATAACTCATAACCACAAAGAATAAAAATTCTTAATATTATCATTGAGCTTTAAAATAAGTCGAAAGTATGTCAAAAAAAATCACCATTCTCCAAAGACTACAAGAACATTGTTCCTTAAGCCATCAACAATATTGGCATATGTGTGACAGCCAAAGGATCAGAATAAAAATGATTTAATAAAGAAATTCAAAACTAATATAAAAATAAAATTGCAATTGGGCTTCCATAGCCTTAGAGAACCAAGGGGCCAGGATGAAACATTATGTTTGATTTCTAAAGCTTTGATTGTACTGCCAACATATATTTTTGCCGTCACACTGAGGACCCTCTGGTAGGACAGAAGTGCCAGGCAACTCTTGATTGATGAGTGCTCCCATCCATTTTATTATTTGTTGTGTATTTCTTCTCTGACATCTTTAACTGAAAATATTCATCCTAGAAGCTTACAATAATGCAAGTCAACTAACAGCAGAATTCTATTTCATTGTATTTAGGACATGTCTGTAAAAAACAACTGTACAAACACCTAACAGGTTATTTGAAGATAAGAATAATGTCAGTTCCAAAGTATTATAGGTATATTCTTATTGGAGAAAGAAGTAACAAAGACAGAAAAAACAAAAATGCCAAAAGGAGTTACAAATGAGCAAGGGATGCTATGAACTTTCTAAAAATTTACAACATCAGTCTGTTTGGTGGGATGTCTTTTACTATTTTTCCATTTCAATTTATTTTAAAATGACAAAAGACCTCAAAATTGAGGCACTAAATTACACTATTTGATTTTTTAATATCAGTACGCAGTGGTTCATGACTGTAGTGACTGTAGTGACCGTAGAATCAAATATTCCATGCTTTCTTTTTTGAACTATTATAGGTTTGCAGTGTTCCTACCACAAGCCTGAGTGGACTTTGAAAACAGCCGGCATCAAGCAAATTAGATTTAATCTGCTCTCTAAATTTGGTCTTCCTGGTTGTATGAAGGAAAAATAATTATATTCACTTCTATCTTTCTCTACTCAACAGCAGAACCAGTTTTCATGTTACTAATGTTTGTTGTAGTTAAGTTAAAAGAAAGATAACACAGATGAATTTAAATGGTGTACAATAATTGACTGGGTGTTATTTGCTTTTCTTGTGTTAGACTCTTTTTGTCTTCTATAACTACAAGAGATAACTTCGAGGTTAGAAGTGGCTTACTTTAACTATTCATGATCCCATCAGTAACATGCCTTGTTAGCCAGTCAAAACCTCTCAGACAATTTTGTAGCCATGTAAATTATGACTGTTCAGTCTGGACTTCATATTCATTCCTTCAGTGTGTATTTGGACACAGGCAGTCTTCTTTCTCTGAAGCCACACCAAACTACACATTTATTTTCTTAATTGAATGAGATTTTCATTCTTGGTCAATGTGAAGGTAATGGCTGACAATGACAAAATACTAAGCACAGAGCAAGGCAAATTAAGAGAAGCTGAAAGCCGATGAGTTAAGCATTAGTGTTATATTGATTAGCTTGGTGAAGGAATCATTGTAGGAGTTGAACTCATTAGTCTTGCCAATCCCCGGGGAAGAGATTATACTCTTCAGGGATATTTGAAATACAGAAAAGAAGTGATGAACTAGACTGATACATTGAAGCTGTGTGCATATGTAGTCACCATATTTGACTAATTTGGACTATGCATCTGTGGCCCTTAAAAATGCCTATCCTTATAAGCACATATTATAATTCTATGCAAAACCCTGTGCAGATTTTTTCCTAACATACATAGGCTTATTTAGACTAAATATTGCTGTGTTTCAATGAGACAACTGTGTTTTAAGGAGTTTAACTTTTATAGGATCATTTTTAAGAAACAATGATAAGTGATTGAATGTTTGACATTTAATTTCAAAGTTTGCAGTAATAACCACTACATTATTATTATACATTTTTTTCTTTCAGATCACTTTCTTTTTATTATGAGCACATTGGAGGGAAGAAAGAAATTTTTTCCATCTTCCCTCACTCCTGTGTCTTTTTGTAACTAAAGCATAGCCTTACCTATAATAAAATTCTAACATTTAGACTAGACAGCGATGATTAACAATACATACTCTTTTGTCTAGAAATAAAATTATTTCTTGGTCTGGTTGTTTGAATGAGAAATTTCTCCCATAGACTATTTATGTGAACACTTGATCTCAAGTGGTAGAACTGTTTGGGAAGGTTATAGAACCTTTATGGGTGGAGCCTTCATGGAGGAAATACATCATTTAAGAGAATTTCAGTATTTTAGCCTCTCTTCTTTCTTATTATTCCTTTCAACATCTTGTGTGCAGGTAAAATGTGATGAGCCAGGCTCCTTTCCCACTTTTCTGGCAACACCTATGTAACATACATAGAACTTTCTATGCATTTGCTTCCTCAATTATAGCATTAGGATAGCTTGTAGTGCCCATCTTGTCATCTTAATGTGTGCTTCTTTAATGATTACATATAATAATAATGTAACAGTCAATCTTATTATTACTGAAATGCTCACTAAATGTGAAATATTATTATTATTCTTACAAAGCTTTCACCAGTATTAGTTAGCAGTTACGGTTAACATCATCACCCAGTCAAATTGGTTCAAATATCTATTTGTTTGTCTATCTATCTATCTATCTATCTATCTATCTATCTATCTATCTAATTATATTATATTTCCAGAGCTAGCTGTGTTTATTATTCATTTTGAAGTGAAATATGATTCTTAATTTCATCAATAATTTGAATCAATTGTGTAGTTATGGCTGAGAGCTGTAATTCTGTTGATGTTTATTGGATCATTTACTTCCTAGAGACTGTCTTCATTAGAGGTCATTCAAAATCTGTCTAAGACAAGCAAATGTCACTTGCAAAATGAAGACTTTCAGGGGTAGTTTTGTTACTTAAATAGTATCTGTAACATGATTTTGTAGACCTAGGTAGCTGAAACAAAATGTATAAAATCTTAGTTTCTGGAATGGTATGAATCAGAAATTATCTTAAGAGGCATTTTAATTCTGAAGATTTAGCAAATTTCATTTTTTCCCCTAAAAGATGGTCATTGGTTCATTTCTGTGTTGGAAATCTGCTCTGAATTGTTCTTCTACTAGGTGTAACTATCCACATCCACACTAGGGTAAGATGGCAGTATTAATCGCTAGTGTGGGGTAGCATTCCTAAAAGTTAAAAGTTTGGGTAGTTACTTATTTTCTTTGCGACAATACATTTTGACCTTCAAAACTTAAAAAAAAATACATACATATACTTTACTTTTAATGCTTCATAAATTTTTCTAACAAGTTATTGAGAGCGTAGTTTTCTTTGATAGTGGAGAAAAATCTGAATTTAGACTATTTAAGTCACCTATGGAAGATCACTGAAGTGACAAATCACAAAGCAACCTCAAGTGGATTACTATTTTTCATTCTGGTACTTGGGGATGCTTTCTAGAAGTGCTGCAGGTGTAGGTAGGTATTTGAGATGTGGTAGCTGACTCTTTCCACCAACCTCTTTACAGTGCCCATGATGACCAATGCATTACTAATCAGACAGACTATTTAAAAGTGTTCTTTCCTGAAAAGAAAGGAAGTTCCGATCTATGAACTGATGTCCTGTTTCTCAATAAATTGAAAAAACCCAAACAAACAAATAAATAAACAAAATACATACACACACACACAACCAATAGCTTTAGAAAAGGTCAAGATTTAGTTTCTTAACTTCTAAGAACCTGACTGGAAACGGCACACTCAAGTCAAGACACATTATTCACAACAACAGTGATCCTGAAGTTACTGTACATGGAATGTGGTGGAAATGCAAAGAATGGTGCAGGACTTGAGAGCATTTTCCATCTCTATACTTGTACTCTTAGAAGAAGCCCAATGTGGGTAAGGCAACTTTTAGAAAAACAGGGAAGCACAGAGTCTGATCTCACTTTCCCTTCTCTGTTTTTGACAGTCTTTCTCCAGTCTGCTCATACTCTCCAGGGAGCTCCGTCGAACAGGGCAAATGGAAAAGTGTGTGTGCATGGTATGGGTTTGGAGGTTCAAGAAGATGTTCAACCCACCAACATTTCCTTATACTCTAAGGAAGACTGAGATCTCTCTCTCACACATGCACACAAAAGTATCAGTATGACACACTTCTAAAATGTCATAGCTTGATAACTATTAGCGTATTCATTCAGAAATTAAATACAAAATTTTAAATATAAAATGTATCTGTACCTTTTGTTCATCTAAAGAAGGAAATTTTAGTTTTAGTTTTATTATATCTTTTCCAGGATGTCATTTGGATTCAATATTATTTATTATTGTTAACTGAACTAGTTTTCTAATAACTATATAAAATTATAAACCATAGTTGAAAGGGAGAAATGGCATTTTGGCTGAGCGGCATCAGTCCATTCTCTTTCTTTTCTCTATCCATGTGAACACTCTTCCAACTGTGGTAAGAAAACAGAAGCAAACATGTTACATTTCTCCAAATCAGGAGGCTAAATGACATGTGTTAGAATTTATACTTTGAAGAAACTGAAGGCCATTGATGTCTCCATCAATGTCTACAGATGACCAAAGAGAAATCTACACTAACAGTGGAGGGTGAGCATCAAAACTTGTCCTAATATATGGAGCTCTTTTCGTACTCATTCACCTGGCTTAGATCATACTGACTGGTTTCTATAATGCTTTAATATGCTAAACATTTATTATATTAAATTATCATATGTAAGTTGTATATTATCCACTGACCTTCAATATCTGATCAGCCTGAATGATCATCTGTGTAGATTTTGCTTTCTCATACACTCTTTGCATAATTTCCGAGTGTATCTGAAGATCAAGGTGACCATCAAAGAGGATGAAGATGCCCAATTTTACTAAAGCCTTCAACAACTAAATTTCAATGATTTTATTAGCATAATCTTCTTCCGTCTCTTTATTTGTCCATTTACATAATGAGTTTCATACATCTCCATCTGCATATGTAAGTACATGGTAATGAATAGGACCAGGGCTAACCCTAAGCTATTTCTTCCTTAGTGGGTAGGCTATGGAGGAAAATTCACCAAACCAGAGAAATATTTGATCTTTTTGCATAAACACTGTATCATTATAGTATATATCATAAACTAGTCCATAATTTATATTTATTATCTCAATTTTCACCCATTTTTAAAAAATATAAAGCTACTTTTCCATCATGAGTCTCCTCCATACACATAGTTAATTATTCATATATCTCAATGTGCTTTGCTTTTAAAGACCTAACTACAAATGTAGAATTCTGATTTTGAAATAATTGTAATAGAAATGACCTAAAAAAATGGCCAGGACCCTTTATAAACTCATAGTCAAAGGAATTATATTAAATTCAGGGAATTAGAGCAACATACTGAGCAAAGATATAAGTGAAAACTGTGGGGCCCTGTGTTAAGGCAGTGAGTTCTCCCCAGTTACAGAACAATCCTGTCCTATTGTTCAGTTAGATAGGACGTCTAATTAGCTCAGCACAGATTTTTCTTTCTTTTTTTTCCTCCTCCAGAAAGCCATTCAATTTTTAAAATATTCAAAATTCCTAAACGAAACCATTTTAATCATCTATCTGTAAGTTGGTAGCACTATAGGAAATTGACAGCCTGGAATAAGAGTTAAATACCCTTTTAATTCTCTGTGCTCCTAATTTGTATCATTAGCATATCTTAATCTGTCAAAGTAATCAAAGCCATCAGTGTGGGAGAAAAGGTGACTTGTACCTGCGAAGATCATGTATTTATTAATGTGATTATTTAAATCAGGCAGGTGGAGAGAGCTTGTGTGCAATGTGCACCCACTGACCATGTACAAATTACCCTTTTTTTTCCCCATGACAGAGGTCCTGTCGCTAAATAATAACACATTAGCTAGTCCTCAAAACAGTAAATAGCACCTGATAGTGTGTGTGCATGCTCCATGAGACATAGATGTGTGGTCTCTGTGAAGATGCTTCAGCCTGGTGGGATCAAAGCATCTGTGATAATATTATTTTGTTATTTTCATCTAGAATAAGGCTTTCTTCCCACATTACGCAGGATGCAGTTGCCGCCCAGCATACATACATACAGGCTCTTGTCTGTTTCCATGAAATATCCGTCTCCATTTTACTAAGTGACTTTTTCTTTCTGAGTCTTGGCAAGAGCTACTGCTTGGGCTTGGGAGTGGAGGACTGTAAAGGTTCTGCAACTGTTTCTCTCCTTGATCTTTGTGCTGTGTGTGAGTTTAACCTATCACCATAATCCTTTGTAATCCTTCCGAACAATGCCCTTGGTCAGTAACACTCAATTTCCACAAAACAGTTTAGAGAAACTAACATGTGCTAATTAGTTGTTGGCTGGACTTCTTTCCCTCTTTGTTTTCTCTTCCAAGACATATACATATGTGTGTGTGCGTGTATGTATATGCATATATATGCATATATGTGTGTATATGCATACACACACACACATACACACATGCCTTTAAACATGAACCGTATGTTAGAAAGCACAGCCCTGCTCATAGGTAAGCACGTGCTTGTTGAGAATTCCCCAGGAGGACAAACAGAGCTTCTTAGAAAGCACTGCTTTATTTTTAGCTTTGAGAAAGCATTCGTTAAGGGTGAAACAGGAAAAATGATCAAAGCACATGAAAGAGAAATGGCATTCTTTGTACTTCCCTTGTTGTCTTGACAGAAATTTAGCCCTCTTCACCTCCTGCCCCACTGGATTCACTATCCTCCAGTTTTCTCCTCCCTTTTGTGCTGAACTAAAAAAAAAAAAGGTTCTAGAAACTAACAAGTGGGTTTCCCTATGGCTTTTGTGTGTTCAGAATAAGAAAGTATGGAACCTAATTACTCCCAGGGACTTTTGAATACTCTTAACCCCCACCAGGAAAATGAGATATTTTTTTTGTTTGCTTGCTTTGTTTTCATTTTTAGGTAGCACTGGATAGCAGTTCTGCTCTCTGACTCCCAGCAACAACATTGGATGAAACGCTTGTCACCATGAGAAGACCAGATACGCAACACATTGCTTTTCTGCATTTGAATATCTGTCTATGGCACAGAACAGGAGAAATACCAGCAGTTCCTGAAAGTGTATGCCACAAAACAAAGCCACGAGTGATTTCATCAGTCAGCCCAAAGAACAGAAACGGGAAGTGCCCAATGCCTCCTTAAATCATCCAGACAATGGGATTAAATCAGGAAAGCCCACAGGGTTGTGCCCAGTCTCTCTGTGGTTTCCAGGGTGCTCATGTCCACTTTGGAGGTTCCTATGTGTTTCCTCTTCGACATCTAGTTCTGAACACTAATCTCCAAGGTTCCTGTATTCGAAGCATCTGTAGCTTTGTAGCTCATTTGTGAGGCTTTGGCTACACTGCTTTTTTTTTTTTCTTTTTGCTCATCAAATAGTAACTCCATGCAAGAAATGAATGTGTGTTCCAGCGCCCCAAAGCATGTACAGTTTAGCAGCCCTCTGAGACGGCAGCCTTCCAGCACCTGTCTCAGGAGACAGCTCCTTTCTAAATGCCCTAGCACTGCTAGATGGAAATAGTTTTCCAATAAATTTAATGTTTAACTAATACGACAGTGAAAAACATTTTGAAAATAATCAAATGGGTGATATTTGGTGGCAAAGACAATATAAGCAATAAGTTCTTGTGTATTTAATTAGAACAGTTCAAACCATTTAAAAATGATGAATTGTCACAGCAAAGTAGTAGATAGCTTGAGCTCAGTGTCACAAAAGGATATCTTGACATGGAAAATATCTACAATACATCACCTGTGTTTTGTTGTTGATGCCATAACCCCAATAATCAAAAATTAAAAATAGTATATAGCCAAATATTTTAAAGGGTAAACAATTCATATTCACAGCAAATACTTACATATTCTTTGAAAGTATGTTTTAATTTAATATCAACAGTTCATTTTAAATTAAATCATGACTTCATGACAATTATTGAAAAATTAAATAAATCAATGGAAGTAATAGATATGGTATCCCAAGCTGTGCACAACAAAAAAAAATAGCTTTATTAGTTTATTAGTCATCTTCCTTTCAAATCAATAAGACTGATCGCCTTTAACATCAGCTTCTGTAATACATCCTGATTGGTTTGGGGGTTTGTGTTGGAGACTCAGCAGTGAAGAAAGCAGATGACGTCTCGCTCATACATGTTCATCAATCACCGGTCTCTTGTTAAACATTTAAACACAAAGGTGCCCCTTCCTCATTCATCTTGTACCTCCTAAATTCTCTAATATCTTTATCATCCAAAGTATGCAAAACTGTTTCTAAAAATTCAATGTATTATTAATGCTTTTGACAAAGAGACTTATATGCCAAAATTTAAAAACATACAGATTTTAAAGGAAAAAAAATCATATTAAAGCTTGTATCTTAAAGTTAATTTTAATGTGTATTATTTTGATTTCATGTTTCTGGAGAAGTTAAATATACTGCTCACTGCTGTGCCTATGATTCAAGTACAATATTTATAATAACACACACAGAAACACTAACATTTTGCTTTTACTAGAAATTCGATATTGCAGTTTTTCTGTCTAAAGAGGAAAAACCCGTCCATGTGACTCATACATTGTGCCTATAATTTTAATGCCTTTAACAAGACAGCTTAATGGCCCATTATTGTTTTTAACAGGCCACCTTAAAATAACCTTTCGGCAAATTTTCTGACATATTTTATCTAAGCCTCCATTTATTTCATTTGTATTGACCCTGGTCTCCTTAGAATAGCTGGGTTTTGAGAAACATTGGAGCAAGCAGTGTTTCTGCAAAGACTTTCGAGTTCTTCCAGTAATCCACACGGATGCTGCTTAGCTTTATGGGTGGTAATCCGCTCTTCCTTTGGAATCTGTCATGATCAGAAAAATGCACATGAATCATTTACTATAGGAGTGTGCACCATTCCAAATGCCCACTCCTTCGTGATGACAACTGGGTACTTGTCAGAAGTTTTCCACATACTCCTGTGATACCTGGAGCAGTACCTTTTTCACCAAAGAGTGTTCCCTGGGACCCTAAAGTGAACCTTCACAGGCGGCCAAGGTGATATGTCACTACTATAGAAAAGTTCCTCATTGTCTCAGTAAGAACCACTTTCTCTAAGACTGAAATTTACACTGTGAGGCAGCACCGAAAGATGTATACAGCATTTCCAAAGCCTTTGAGTCAGGAGCTGGACTGTCTGCCAAAAAACGTTCCGGGCTTAGTTAGGCGGAGTAATGGAGAATGCTCGGCTGACAATGGTTCTAAGCTGGATGGGTTGGTGTTGGAAGAATTTGTAGAATTTAAGTTGGGTTCTCCTTCGTAGTTACAAATATAGTTTTACATGTTTTAACATTGTGTAAAGATACACAGTTCCAGGAAGTCATTAGCTGGAGCATTCTGGCATAATTTCCTTCACTTTTTAAATGTTTAAAAAGGATCACTTTTTTAAACATTGCTGCCTCATGTGCTTTGTGTCCAATCATCTGGCTTAGCTCTATAGACTTGAATTCCTCTTCTGTTTCAAGCAAATTCCCAATGGAAGGACAGCAAGAACACATTGCCCACAGCAAGGCAAAATTGAGAGTCAGTTCCATAGAAGCCAGGTGCTAACTCTATAACATAAAAATATAACAGTAAATTCAAAGATGTATCAAATATGTCAACAAAATATACAATAAAATATGAATGTCATTCTTAGTACTAGATTATTCCATTTCTGGAAATTTATAAACATTTATCTTCAAATGTTGACTCATATTATCACCAAGATTACAAGCTACATATTCTAAAATTTCTATCTACATATTCTATTATATTTCAGTTTCAACAAAAAATGAAAGTATCAGAAAATTTAAGACTGATTCATTTCATTCTATTTTTATTTTATTAGTACTTATATTTTTATTATTATCATAGGATTTTTAGCAACTACAGATCTGATAGAGGGATAATATCTAAATATATAAAAAAATAAAATCTTGAACATCAAAAACACAAATAACCCAATTAAAAAAGAGTACAGATAGAAACAGAGTATTCTAAAAGAGGTAGCACAAATGGCAGAGAAACATTTAAAGAAATGTTTGGCATCCTTAGTCATCAGGGAAATGCAAATCAAATTTGAGGTTTTATTTTACACTAGCCAGAATGACAAAAAATCAATTAAACAAATAACAGTTCACACTGGGAAGGATGCAGAGTAAGGAGAATGTTCACCCATTGCTGATGGGAATGAAAACTTGTAAAGCTACTGTGGAAATCAGTGTGGCAGTTCCTCAGAAAGCTGGGAATAAATTCTTCTCAAAGTCTAACTAAACCATTCTTGCCTATATGCCCCAAACACTGTACATCCTAGTACAGAGGGACTTAACCATGTTCATTTCCGCTCTACTTATGATATGCAAAAACTGGAAAAAAATAGGTGTCCCTCAACAGAAGAATGAATAAAAATACATGCAATCATTTACACAGTGGAATATTACTCAGCTATTAAAAACAATGAAATTATGATGTTCACAGATAAATGAATGAAACTAGAAATTTTATCCTGAGTGAAACTCAGACACAAAAAGACAAATATGGTGAGTATTTGTTTATATATACATGTTAGTTGTCACATTTTCAGTAAGCAGACTATAATCCATATAACCAGAAATGTTAGGTATAGAATAAGGGACCAGGGGAGAAGTTTGGGTCACCCCAGCAATGGCAGTTATGCTTGGATTGTAGATGGTAGTGTTGGAGAATCAAACAGAGAAGGGAAGGGAAGAGGGAAATAAGAAAGAGAATATGGGGAAGGACTGGTAGACTAGGGCCATTTGATCGGTTCTATGAAAACTCACACAATTGTATGATCTTTTCAGGGAAAGGCTGCTTGTATGATCTTCATTGCGGGAGGCTGCTTGTTTGATCCCGGCTGCCCAGACCATGAAATAATCACTCAGAAATCTGTATTAATTGCAATACTGTTTGGACAATAGCTTAAGCAGATTTCTAGCTTGCTCTTATATCCTAAACTAACCCTTCTTCATTAATCTGTGCATCTCACCAGATAGTGGCCTACTGGATAAGTTTTAGCAGTCTCCAGTGGGAGTGTCTGTCCCTGGTGGTGGCTACACGACTTCTTTTGTTTGCTTGTTTTTGTTTTTGTTTTAGGAGACAGGGTTTCTCTGTAGCTTTGCAGCCTGGCCTGAAACTAGCTCTTATAGACCAGGCTGTCCTCAAACTTATAGAGATCTGCCTGCCTCTGCCTCAAGAGTGATGGGATTAAAGGAGCACGCAACCACCACCAGGCTTACATGGCTTCTTACTAACTCTCCCTACTTTATCTCTTTTAGCCAGGCTATATTTTGTTAAGCCATTGGCTGAAAGCAGCTTCATTATTAACCAATGGCAGTAATACAAATTCATAGCATGCATCACCTCCCACATCAGATTCTAATGACATCAAATAACAGGGGAGATGGAGTTCTCACTGGACATCTATTAACACCAAGTGGAGTTTTGAATAAGTTACATGTAAGTGAGTTATTGATCAAAGAGAACCCATGGGTACCCGTAACATACCAAGGCTATTGGTTGCTCGCAATAAACTTATGGTAAGGGCCTATTGCTGAAGACAATACCTACATAATTCAATAAACATGCGAAAGTTGAACTGGCACCTACATAGAGCTTTTATCCCAACTTACTAATGTTCACAGTACTGGAAGGTACTCTGCCCACTACCAAATTTGAAAGAGAACCACCAAGCCAGCTAGGAAAACTTTGATTTATAATGGTAACATGCCTGAAAGTCATTATGGTGCAACAGGGGTATGAAAGTTAAGGGGATAACTAAACAATATCTGAATCTGAGGGGAGTTAAGGCCCACTCTGTAAGATAGAACCTAGCCCCAACACTGCTCAGTTGACCAAGGAAAACAAAATACTAATGCTTTACTAAAGTAACATGTTAATAAAATGACTTCTAATGAAATTTTACTGGATTCATAGATCAATATCTCACTCAGCCATGATCAGAGAAGCTTCCTCTTGCAGATGGGAATTAAAGTAAAGAATCAATGGCCTTCCTGGACCTAGATGGAGAGGGGAGGACCTTGGACTTCCCACAGGGCAGGGAATCCAGACTGCTCTTAAGACTGGAGAGGGAGGGGGAATAGAGTGGGGGGAGGGGGAGAGGAGTAGGGGGAGGAGGAGAAGAGGGGGGAAATGGGAGGCGGGGAGGAGGCAGAATTTTTTTAATAAAAAAAAAAGAATCACAATTGGACAGTATGCAGAGAATGAAAGACCTTGGAACACTCAATCTTAAATGAGATGTCTCCATCTATTTCCTGCATTCGAGTCTCAGAGAACCCTGTATAAAGAGAAGAAAGAAAGAGTATAAGACCCAGATAGAATAAGGAATGCTAAGGAAACAAGGCCTTCTAAAACAACGGGATAGATGCACATGTGAATTCATAGAAACTATGGCAGCAGGCAGAGAGCCTGCCCAGATCTATACATGATAGAATCCCAGAGCTGGAAAGGAAAGTCGACCCATGCCCACATCCCTAACCCAAAAGTTATCTCCAGTTGATAACCACTTACAAATGATAAATTCCCTACAGCAGAGTTTCACTGTGTATGCAAACCACTCTTTTCACTAGGTCCCATGCCCAGAAGTATGTGACAATACAAAAGTAAATTCAATGATAACATTTGTCTTATAATGCTTTGTTTGAGGTTTTCTCTTTGTTTGTTAACCTGTTCTTTGTGTATAAATTGTAACTTTCAGTTTTGTGGTTTTTATGAGATATTTATGTGTCTGAATTCATGTTTCTGTATTCATGCATATTACTTGAGCATTTTATTTAGTTATTTTTCTGTTTGTTTTGACCTATTCTGTCTTGTTTGTTTCATTTATACATTATTATTATTGTTATTATTATTATTATTACTAGTAGTAGTAGTATTGAAAGGTTTTCAAACCCCAATATTAAGCCTCTCTGCCAACGCAGTAATCCAAATCAAGTTCAATTAATAAAACAGAGTTTAATCTGAGCAAAGCCACTCCAGGTGGTCTGGGGCTTGGGAGAGAAATCACTTAGCAGGTCTAGAGACTACATTTTAAATTCCTTGTAGGTGTGGTCTTGAGCATCTCAGGGGGAGGAGCCACCCCTTGGTGGGCTTTCTTAGGGGTGGGGTTCAAAGAGAGAGGAGTGGGAGCTGAGGCAGAACTTCCACCGAAACAATTATTACTATTGTTACTATTATATACTTGATTATAGCCTAATGAAGAAAAGAATAAAAGACAAGGAAGAAAGGAAGGAAGGAAGAAAAAAAGAAAGGAATGAAGAAAGAAGGAAGGGGTATCAATCTGGATAAGTAAGTAGAGGGGATCTGGGAGAAGTTGGAGGAGGGAAAACAACAATCAGAATCTATAGTCTTAAAAATCTATTTTCAAATTAAAAAAGGCGTTAAGGCAGAAATAAAAAATTAAGTAGATGGTAACGGTCAAATTTTGATGTTAATCCAAAATACTCTAAGTTCAAAACTGTAAAATATACATACAGATACAATTTAGGAAGAAGGATGAGAAAGTAGGGCAAGAAAAATGGAAATTTAAAACCTAGATGGTTTCTTGGATGATTATTTCATAAAAATTACAATAAAGCAGATTAAAAGAGCAGTGTAAACGTTATGTCCTTCATATATGAAAAATGACAACACACAGTAGGTGGTCAATGTTTTTCTGAATATACTAATAACTGAAGGAATATCTGAGTAAAATAAAACAAGGTAAACAGTGAACAGTTGCTGAGGGAGGCTGCATTTTATAATTAATCAGACTTATTAATTGGATGTCATAAATATGAAATGAATTTATGAAAGGCAGCCTTGTTCAGCCTTACAGACCTAGTAGTGGTGGCACACACCTTTATTCCAGTAGGCACACTAGTTTGCCATAGAAACTAAGCAATACTCATGCACACCTTTAATACCAGCCCTAGCGAGGAATATAAGATGGGAGGCGTCATCTCTCTTTCTGAGATTCCTGGAGGCAGGATCGTCCATTCTGACTGAAGTAGAAGAGTCAGTGGTTGGATGTTTTGCTTTTCTGATCTTAAGAGAAAACCCCAATATCTATCTCTGTGTTTTTATGAATCATGCTACATTTCATACCCCAAATGTTGGGCGCCAAATGTAAGACTGACCAATGAGGCAATTTACTCTCTGATCTTCTGGCAAGATTTACTTATTAAAATACATATGAAGTATCTCTACACCTATCTCAACTGTCAATCCAGTTGAAGCAACCCCAGATTTTTCAGACTGAACATGTTGTCCTCTCAAAAGATTCATGCCACTATGACTCTAAGAAAATCCTGCAGTCTGCCATCTGCCTCAGTAACACATGGGTTTGCATATCAGCCTCATCCCACATTGCTTTCTTTCTTTCTTTTCTTTTTTTTAAGCAATTGAATTATACATTCTTAACCTAGGTTACTTCTGTTTAAAATGAAGCCGTTAAGAGATAATCCCTAGAACTGTCTATGCATTATATGTAGAATTCCTGGAATACTGTTGTGTTAAACTCTTTGTTTCTAGTTTGTACGACATATTGGTTTTGCTTTTAATCTTCGATGTATGTGGTGTTTCTTCAATTTCAGTCAACAGAATTTAAAGATGAGCATTTTGAATATTTTATATTTTGCAGTGTGGTAAAAGCTCATCAATCTAGCATTTATATTTATAAATGTTTGTTGGCTGTAAATAAAAATTTACCACAATAGAATTTTGAGTGAATTTTTAAATATCCCTTTGGGGCACATATAAAATAATACAGTTTTCTTCACACAACTTGTTTTCTTTTTCCAAATATCTTTACCACTTTACAATATCAGAGAAGAGTGACTGAGGGCAGTAATATTGGTGAGTGAATAGCAATTTTTGATCACCTGCAAGAACAAGACTCATGAAATATAACGGAAGCCAATGGAAGATTGTATTCATTCACCAATTTAAGAAAAATACTGCTTCTTAGAAAATGTTATTCCTTTAAAAGTTTTATGAAATTATTGTATTGATTTTATAATTGGCTAAAGACAAAAACTTCTTGGGCAAGCTGAATTGTGTCTGGGGAAAATGTTATGAGGGACATTTTTGTATATCTAGCTAGCAAGTGTTGAAATAGCACACATCATTCTTTCATTACATAATAGCTAGGGCAGTTCCAATCAACCTGGACAAATGTGACCATGTAAATTTATGTTTATAAATAGTCAATAATACTGCAGAGTAATATTCTAGTCACTTTTACGATAAGAACAAAACAGGAACAATAAAAAACATTATTTAATCTTTGATGACTAGCCTATGCTGAGTCACAGTGTTAGAAATAAAGGAAGCTTCACTGCTTTGAAGGCATAAAACAAGAACAGTGCTGTTTTTTTCAAATCAATTTGGAAAGTAGAAACTAAATTAGGAAATCACTGCAAGCCCTGGCATGCACATTTAATCAGGTGGCAGCAACTGGGTCCCCAAACAGTGATCTATAAATGAACAATGTGTAGCATTATTAGTAATATAGCCTCACACTTCATGAACCCAGCTAAAAATAACAGCACAGTGCAAATCTCGTTGCCATGAGGCACTAGCTGCTGAGGCATTTCTTCTGCATCATATCCTCACCCCCAAAAAGGGGGAAAAAATCAATCGAACTGTCACTGAGTCATCCACACTTCTTAACTCTGGTCCCTCCTGGCAGATGCAGCACCTGCTGCTGTTTCTGGTCCTACAGTCTCACTTGCCTCAGGAGTGATGGTATTTACTGGCAATGGTAGAGATCGAGCGAGATGGGAGCAGTCTGACTCAGTGTCACACAGGTCAATGTGTCATGCACCCCAGGGGTAAGGAGAAACTGCCAAGAAATGTTCTTAATTCACAAAAGGCAGATTACCAAACCTAAGCTGGAGCTGGAGGCCAGATGCTGTGGGGGAGGAGGGTGGAGGAGAATTGTGGAGGAGGAAGAGGAAGAAAGCAATGATAGAATTCTTTTTTTTCTTCTTCTTCTTCCTATTCTCTTTTGTTCTTAGGTCTGGCGTTTAGATAAGTGATTAATGAACAATATGTTTTGGCTAGCTCTTTAAGGATGTTACTGAAGGGACCATGAGATGAAGAAATTTTACTTATAATACAGAATAAAGAGGATGTCATTTATACATTTCCATGAGCCTTCCTTCCTCTTATCCATTTCTCTCTCTCTTTATTCTTTCAATCACTAATTATACACTCCTTGAAACAATATTTGGCTATTATCTTTCAAAAGGAAGGGAATTTTTTTTTCATCCTGTGTGTGTTTATGTGTATAGGAACATAATTAAAGTAATAATTTCTAAATATTTTCTTAGCCAGTTTTAATACTGTTTTTGAAGTTTTATTAAATTTTCTTTAGCTTTATACCTTGCTAAAATATTTATGTTTCCAAAGCTTAAATAAGTTCATATCTATTTATGTTATCAATAGCAAAGACTTGAAAATGACACTTTTCTCAATTCTTTGCTGGGATATTGAAAATAGCTGTGTGTACTGGCAACAACACAGATTAGACCTTTCTGACAGGGAGAGAAAAGATGGCTTCACCTTCAGCTAAAACAAATTCTTGTTATAAGAGCACTTGTAACATAATCTCAACCCTGAGTGCTCACTGTTTTTTATACTCACGAGAACTGTTTTGTGTTTCTTGGATCTGGATTACATCAACATGAATTACAAAGTGGTTGGGTACATAAAATATTTAGCAAATTATCTTGCTTCGGAAAAGAAATCACTTAAACCGGAGCTATTTTTGAAGAATCGTGCAGTCGACGATATATCAAGGATGTGAAAATGACTATGTGTTAGAAAATTGGCCTTTAACAAAGCAAAAAAAAAAATGTTAGACAATTCTGAGTGCAAAGCTATTAACTGGCTGATTTCTGATCCCTGACACAGGATGTCATCCTCAACCAGTGCCCAACTGCTCCTCATCCTGTGGGAACAGCAGGCTTCCAAAGACCCTCCTTTACAAATAACAATCAGTTCAGACAGAGGAGACACTAGGAGAGCCGGTTCAATCTTTCGCATCATTACTGGCCTCATTGTTTTGCAAATCAGCAGCACAAAGTGGAACACGTGCACGAATCCTCTTACAGGTTTCTGAATGCTGGGGATTTCAGATGTGGGAATCCTGGTGATCAGCAGTAAATGAGTAAGCCGCATGGCAAATCATTGCCTTCTCTGGCTAAGGAGCTAGTTTAAATTAAAGACTGCAGGTTACAGCTTGAGTTCATCAAGACGTGTCCATCTATAATGAAGAGCCTCCCCCTCCCCCACTTGTCTGTCGGTCAGTCCATCATTACTGTGCAGTCAGGCTTACTGATCTCTAGTGCACTCGAATAGCTCAAAACATTATCTTTAAAATATCCCCTTGTTAGCCGAAATATGTAGATCAAACCCAAACACAGTCGACTTTTGAATCGTCCCTTGGCAAATAATTTATTTCAGGAGACTGCTTCCTGAGCTGGTGAAGACCTGAGGTCAAGTGTCCAGAGAGGCATGAAAATGAGTTATCTACAATGTATCTGGCAGTCTTTTTTGTTTGTTTGTTTGCCACTATAAATTGACTTTACAAATGTAGCTATCCATTGTCTTCGATCATATTTCACTATTAGCATTTAATATGCATTTTTCTTATAATGATATTTCATTAGTTTCCCAAATATGTCAAAGTCCTGAGTTATTTATTTGGGTCTTCAACAATGAGAGCCTCTAATTTCGGAGCCCAGAGAGCAAGGCAGCAGAAAGAGCCTCGCAAAACATCCCTCCTAGTATAGAGCCACAGAAAGACTTCGAAAAGTTTACAAAAGCATTGCTTACTTTACAGTGTTTGGATTTCCCCCCCCCCCCCTTTTTGTTACTTCTAAATTTGCAGCCATCTCTGGAATAAGAAATTCCTCACCCGTTTTTATCTCTTAATTAAAGGGAACTTAATCTCAACTGATGCAGAGATGCCTGAAGCTGATGGCCCTGTAGGTGTGAAAATATACTTCTCTAGACGAAAATCACAGTACAGCAAACCGTTGGCACTGACCCACACTCTGACTTAACTCGTGTGGGTAGTTCTCCGCCACTCTACTCCGAAGCACATTTATTTGTTACACGTAGACGAGCAATATTGGTGGCACGGCGTCCACCGGGAGAGAAACCATTTTCCTCCCACTGCCATCTGCTGTGGACCACGCAGGTTTTCCTCTGCAGGTTTAGTGCAAGCTCCTGTCCTTGGAGCAGAGGCAGGCACAGACTGGGCTGTGATCACAGTGTGAACCTCCTCCCACTCCTCAGCCCACACACGTGTTCTCAGGCTGCATTCCGGTTCCGAATATAGGCTTCCAAGGAGCTGCTGAAACAGGAGCCAGTTGGGTAAACAACAGAGGCACTAGATGGATGAGTTGGGTGAGCCGACTGGCGACCAAGCCCAGTGCAACCTCAGCGGCTGCTGTGCGTACAAGAGGGAGTCTAAAGTTTGGAGCCATTGCATGTTTTCACTAAATAAGTATTGATTTTACCCATAAAACTAACTGTCGTTTCTGTGATAATACAAGACCTCATCCGTGGAGATATAAGGGGACACAGAGGAAAGAGCTCTTTATGTAATGCTGAGTAGAACTCAGGCACGCTCCTTATTCTCCTTCTGCCTCCACCTCCCCCAAGCCCACCCCTGCCGCTGTCATTTCCACAGACTCCTTGTACAAAGCAAGTTTAGTACTATGATTATGGAGGTACAAATCCAAAGGCTTAATTTGTATTCTTGACTTAATCATAGGTAATTTGTAGAATATTTCCTAAACTGTTTAAGACGCTTATCTGAACCCATTCATTTATCCTCCCCTCACATACCCGCTTTTTTAATGCATCTGTTCATAGCCAAGTATAGGGCTAGTTTTAGAAAATAAGGTGAAGGTGTTTGGGCAGTGTGTGGAAAAACTGGCAGTGAGACCAGGCTCTAACCCTAATACACGAACTGAATTTGTGGAGGCCATTCTTAATGGAGAGCTACCTTACTTAGCCTAGGCATGGGTGTGTGGTGTGTGTGTGGGGGGGGCGTTTGGTCCTGCCTCAACCAGGTGATGACAGAGACTTAATTGACTTCCCAGGGGAAGCCTTAAGCTCTCTCTGAGGAGTTCATGGGGAATGGGTGGGGGAAAAGGTGAGGAAAGAAGGAAAAGAGGGAGGGGGAACTGGGATTGGTATGTAAAAAAAAAAACTAACTAATTAATTACTTAAAAGAAGAAAATAAGATGATGCCAGGTGGTGCACACCTTTAATCTCAGCATTTGCGAGGCAGAGGCAGGCAGGTCTAAGCTGCAAGGCCAGCCTGGTCTACAGAGAGTTCCAGGACAGCCAAAGCTACTCAGAGAAACCCTGTGTCAAAAAAAAAAAAAAAAAAAAAAAAAAAAAAAAAAAAAAAAAAAAAAAAAAAAAAAAAAAAAAAAAAAAAAAAAAAAAAAAAAAAAAAACCAAACAAGCAAACAACAACAACAAAAGGTAAAGAAGATTTTTTTTTTTTATACATAGGCAGGGAGTAAAGATGACTGCCACTAAACCTGACTGACAACCTGAGTTCATTCCACAAGACCTGCAAGGTAGAATGACAGACGTGACTCCATCAAGTTGTCCTATAACTCCCACACATATGCCAAGACACCACACACACACACACACACACGATAAATGACTAAAATATTTAGAAGCAAAACAGAGACAAACCTGTTTAGCTGAAACCAGAGCTCATAATTTTCAATGTCCTCAATGTAAAGTTTATGTTAGTGATAATTCTACGCTAAAAGTTAATGATCAAACTTTTAGAAAAATGAGTGACAAGACCTACATAGACTGTTGGTTACAATTATTGGGTTCCTGTTTGTGGCTGTTGTCTAAACTAGAAACGCTGAAGCTGATCCCTGTTACAAGAGATGTGCTGAGTGAGAATGAGTGTGGGGCACCCCCTACTGATTACATTGCACAGATGAGAAAAGGGGTTGCAGCATACTGTGGTCACCTTTCCACATCCTATCAGCTTAGCATCCAGGGACAAACATTCACATCTCTGTTTTCTTTAGATGGTGTGGGAGGTCCTTCTGTCTATGTATTGCTTTCATTGGACAACGCTGAAGTGAAATGTTAAGTTCTGAAGAAACAAACTGATTGAAATTTTTTTTATTTTATTTTTAAGGTTGCTTTCATCTGAAAAACTGTTCTTTTTTCTTGCATGATAGAATCTCTCTTCATGTGAACTTAACTCTTCCCTTACTTATAATCAACTCTGCCATATAACTAAATATAAATAAAGGCCCATTACTTACTATCAGGTCCATGGGAAGCTCCAATTCCCCAAACTCCATAGGACAGTCCAAATATCCAGAAATAAGCCTAACCGGGAGTGTAGGAGGATTTCTGGCTGTTTGTTAAAGCCAGCATTCCCCAAGATCTTATGAAGCTGGTTCCCATCTACCAAAAGGAGTCCTTTCCCTATCTTAGTCAAAATGGAAACAGGACTCTCCAGGAAACACGAACCTGTGGTTCTTGTCAGTATAATTAAGGTCCACACTAGCTTCCAGATTCCATCAGTTTTTATACACAATACTGGTTATGAATCTCAAAGCCCCCACACCAGACTCCTGGCCCTTCCCTTCCTGAGCTACTCACCCTTCTTTGAACCCAGATAGTCTCACTATTTAGGTTTCTGGTCAGGGTAGTCTCACCATGTCTTTCTCTAGTCTCTATCATCTGCTGTTATTCTCCCTCTCACGAATAGTTCTTGTCTTGTAGTCTATTGGAGGTGTTCAGTTGACTCTCTCTCTAGGCTCTGGACTTTTCCAGATGCCTCTGGCTGCTCTCTTATATCTTCAATAAAAACCTTGTACACAGCACCCTAATTGGCATTCTCGTTGTGCCTCTGAAATATGAAAAAAAAAAACACAAAAAACAGAAGAGCAAAAACAAATAATGTTGTTAAAAATAACTTTTTTTTTCCATGAGTTTTTCTTTTCTCAAAGTTAGAGAGGAAGCAGCTTGTACTCAGGGTCGCTTAGACTGTGTTTTAAAAACATTAATGAACTTGAGGACACAATCCTCAATAACTCTGTAGATACTTGAAAATGCCAGAAGCTCATTTGTACTTCCTTCCACTCTGCAGACTCACCTACCACATGAAACAGCTCCCTGAACTAATGATGTTTACCAGATACTCTGTGCGAAGACTTAATAATGACATAGACTGGATTCCTTTTTTTTTAAAACATAGGATTCATGTAAATTGATTTAAGTCCAGCTGTGATACATTTAGGACAATTTCTAGGAGTGTTAAAAATTAACTCTGTCTTGTTTTTAAATCCCCTTTAGTTTTTTGTTTGTTTGTTTGTTTACCTTAAAATCTTTTAACAAGTAGTAGGATGAAAATAAATTCTGCCAGATATCCTAAGACCAACTTTGGGGAAAAAATACCTAAAGTCAGCAAGACTAGCACCAATGGAAGTATAAAAGCATTTATTGGTGAAAAAAAAAAAAAAAACAGTGTTTAACAACAGAAAAAAAAGAAAAAAAGAAAATGAGCCAATACGGGTGAAGGGTTAAGAACTTCTTTGGAAAAAGTAATACCTATAGCTTGAGCACTATTTTTTTTTTTTGAGAGTAGACACATAAATTAACTCTGTAAGTCAACTTAAGAAACAGAGATTTAGACATCACAGAAAACCATGCTAAGGTCAAATGTCTAGCACACAATAGCCAGCATCAAACCTTGACTATTGAGGGTCAAATTCATTTCTGTAATCACTGTGGAAAATGTTCCTGCTCCTGGGCTTTAGAAAGCAGTAGGCATTGTTAGAGTGAAGCTTAGTTATTGCAGTCTCAGCAAATGCACCCAGCAAGGGAAAGTGATGGGCCTTGGGATCTGTACCACAACTTTCTTTTCAATTTTTATGTGAAAGAAGGGCAAATAGCTTCTTTTTTAATTATGTTCTCAAATTTTCTGTTATGTTACAAAATGAAAATGCAGAATAATAGTCTAGCAATATCAGAGAAGATATCTTACAATCCCATGGGTAAGAAACATAATAGATTTTGGGATGAACTGAATATAAGGGATTTGGGGAAAGTAGTCCTATTAATATACATAATAACCTTTCTTCATTTTCTCTTCTATTATAAATATTTTCATGTTACCTTATCCTTCCTGATGTATGTTTTTTTATTTATTTCGCCTATCCAGTCTTTAATTAATTCTTTATTATTCTTATTACACTTAAGTCATTGAAATAAAAGTGAAATCTTTTATTTGTAGGGCATGGATGTGTTGTTCCAAGTCAGTTCAAAATCAATCATATATCTTGGTGACTTGCTTCTGGTTAGAATATGACTCCTCCCTCTGTCAGTTTGGGAAACAATCTTAGACTTTATTGTGCATCCCATCACAAGCCTGATCAAAAGTCACATATTGAACCATTGTTTTATATAAATCATTAAAATACAACTCAGTTCTAAAGTGACATCATATTAATATAGTCGTCTCCATAAGGAAGCTAAATGTAAGCTAAATTGAAAACAATACAAAGATTAAAAAAACATTAATTGGGCAAATGTAAACACAAATGAAGACACTCCTAAATTCCCATATAAAAGACCTTGGAACACTCAGTTCTTGATGGCTTGTCTTCGTCAAAGTTCATGGCTCAGGGTACAATGCAGAAGAGCCTATGAGCCATTTAAGGGGAGAATATTTTAAGGTCAGTAATCAGAGTTTCAATTTCCAAGACTTTTCACCAATAGCTTCCTTCTGCACCTATACCACGTCTGGTAGTGTGGCATTGCCATTTCTCTGGTTAGTCTTGGGACTTTTCTCCTTTATTTTGCCTTTTGCCATTTTTTTTTTTTTTGAGGCATGATCTTACTTTGAAGTGCAGACTATTTATTTTGCCTTGTTTTCCCACTTGATGGAATTACCTCCCCAATGCTGTCACCCTCAAATACACTGCCTCATGCTGTGGTGATCCCCAACCATAAAATTATTTGTGTTTCTATTTCATGGCTGGAATTGTGCTACTCTTTTGAATTGTTATATAAATATTTTTGGAGACAGAAATTTTTGAAAGGGCTTGAAACCCACAATTTGAGAACTGCCACACTTGGCTCTATCCTCCTTTCTTAATTTGCATTTGTGATTTGGGGTAGTAATGAATCTAAGATTTATTACTCAGCCAGTAACATTTGAGTCATTCTGATTCTTTGGGACCTTTGAACACTTATGTAACCAAAGAAATTGAGGTTATCAGTTTGTAGCTTATACATTTCTATTAAAAAAAAAAAACAGAAAATTCATGTACTAAAATGTTATAACAGTTCTCTCCTGGATGTATATTCATCTATGATTTTAATTCTTACCTTTAAAAAAATCCTCATCTTCTAATACCATATATGGTTTGTCGGGAACCACTTTTTGGTGTGACTTTTGATGCAGTCCTAGCCATGATGGGTTCATAGATTCCAGGGTATGGTCATGGGGCTTGGAAAAATTAGGTAGGAGGAACATAAATAAGAAAGAAACATAGAGATACAGAGTAGTATTGGGAAGGCAACTCAGTGAATACTGAATGCTGAATTCTGAGCTAAGACTTCTGATTTTACCTGTGTTTAATTTTTCATACACTTTTATACCCCAATATAAAAGAAGGGACAGGGCAAACGATTGCTTTAACATGATACAAAGGACAACCAGAATAGTTCTTGCCCCAATATTTGAGACATCAAACAACTAATCCTGAGTTAAGCATTCTGTTGTTTGGGCAGTGACTCCACCCTAGACCAAGTATCCTGAAGGTAGCTACTCGCTATGTCAAACCTCCTATTTCAAAAGAAAGAACAGAAGTTTTCTTGAATTTTCTGACTTTTGGTCAGGATGGAGCAGATATACCTCTATGTACCATCTTAATGTCCAAAACACCAAGTAACCATATCCTAGGGCAGGGTGTGTAGCTACACCTTTTATCAATAACCTTGAGAGAGTGAAATGAGCTCAAACTCTCTGACTTTCAGACAAGGCTCACATTTTGTTAATAATTTTAAAACATCTAAATTAAAAAATACACTCTTAGGATTTACAAATGTGATAAAAATTCACTCATAGAGTCTTATGATAGTCCATAAGTATATGAAAAGACATGCAATATCTAATGTCATTAAGTAAACACAAGCTATACCAGTAACGAGGTATTGCTATAGAACATAAGTTACAAGCAACACTTACCTACCAGGAGCTGTTAAGGCATAAAGCTATTATATACAACATTGATGGAAGTACATAATGGTACAGCCACATTGCTGTGATGGTCTACACAAGGCAAAGTAAGAGCTCTCTCTTGAGAGCAGAGTCTCATTTCAATGTTTTATGATGACTATATATAATCATTTTTTGACATCAAGGTTTAAAATATAAGCAAATCTTAAAATTTAAATTACAAGGGCCAGAGAGGAAGGATGAGACTGAGGAAAGAGTCTCATCCTGCCACAGCATATAAATTCATCCCAGGACCTTCACAAGTCTAAGTCAGATGAGCACTGAGAGTGAAGGGGGACATGATCTCTCATAAGTAACACAGAAGGTGTTCCCAAGAGAACATTGATTGCAAACAAAAATTTTATTTTTGTCTAGTAGACTCACACTGGGTATAGAAATCACACTTAATGGCAGGCTCCATACCCAGCAATAAATAGTCAACACAAAATAAATTCAATGGTATTTCTGGAAAATTTTTGTTTTATAATAGCTTGTTTGGGCATTATTTTTACTTTACTGCCAGTCTTTTCATTATATGTTACCATTTTGAATTTTGTGGTTTTTTGGGTTTTGTGTTTGTTTCTTGTGCTTTTCTTTGTTTTTGTTTTTTCCTGCTTGTTTTATTTTAATCTTTTTTTTTCTTATTTGCTTTTATTGGTCTTTTTCTTTCTTTCTTCTTTGGTTGGTTTGTTTTTAAAAGAGAAAGAAAGAAGCTGTGGATTTGCATATATAGTGAGATGGGGAGAATATGGATGGAGTTGAGGGTAGAGAAACCATGATCAGAATATATTTTATAAAATTATTTTCAGTTACAAAAATAAAAAAGACCTTATTGGGTCCTATAGCATATTAAAAAATAAAAGAAAAAAGTAATTTAAAAAACTCATTAATCCTTTAGTCCTTTTCTGTACACTAATCTATGTGTATACTCGATGCGTTGAAGTGGATTCCTGGATTTTGTTTTATTTTCAAGGTGATTTTTTTACATATATCTCTATCATTAGCTGCTTCTTTGGGGTTCATCCTCCTTCTTTGTCTCCATTAGTCCTTCTGTAGTGTGGTTGGAAAGCTTCTCTTCCCTAAGTCCTTTTACTCTCTCTTACCAGATAAAAGTGAGGTACAGTAAGCAAAGAAAACTCTCCATATTGGGGCTGAAATGTTTTCCTAGTTATCTACTACTATGTATGTTCAAGGAAAGAGTTTCTGAGTTCTCAATCCATTATTAAGTCAATGCTGGCAATACTGTGTGTTTTTTAATGATCTATGAGAATGTTTACTTTAAGTTTTAAAATACGTTTATGCCTCATATGAATTAAATGCTTATTTAAGTTTATGGATTATACCAGTAAAAACAAATATTAGTAACACATATCAGCTCATTTTAAAGATGGGAGAGATTATTTAAATAATTGGCATAAGTAATACATTACTCTCTGTTGGAAAGTGATTTAGAGAAGCTAGAAAAGCTACTTATTAGTAGAGCAAATAAGGGACAACAAAATTTTACATATAATGTTAGGTAGGTCCTCTGGGAGTTGACGGAGTTGGAGGAAGAAATAAAAGCATCCAGGTGAATTTTCCAGAGGAAAAGAAAAGGCAGTACAAAGAACCTCTTATCCAAGAGAACAAGAGATTGTGAGGCACACAGGGAATCAAGGGAAAACCAGACATCTGAGAAGTAGTGCACATGTTTAGGATCCTGACTGTAAGGAAGTAAATTGTTACTGCGTTATCATACAAAGGCCAAGCTTGGTAACAAAAGCAATGTTTTCCTGTAGCTCAAAATATAATGTAATGCACAGTCACCCTGAACACTTTCTCACCATTACCCCCATGGAAACTCAAAAGTAGAAAGTGCCATCTCCAGACTCACTATGTGCAGAGGACAAAGCAATGGTTCTTGTCTGCTCCTTTGTTTGCTGGGTCACACTCCTGTGAGACAAGAGGTGATATCTGTCCCTTGATCACAGTCACTTTGGTTAAATGTGTATGTTGATGTATCTCCTTCCACACATATTAATATGTTAATTTGCTTCCCAGGCAAGTCCTTTTCTCCTTTGTAGTCTCATATATTGACTCTGACTTACCCCTACAGTATTCCACAAAAGGACCCAGTGTACTAGCTATGAAAAAAATAAATTACTTAGATTTAAATGAATTCATTAGGTTTAAAATGCATTCTTTGAGATGATCTTGTATCCTGACACATCACTGAAGGTATTTATTACCTGTAGGAGTTCTCTGGTAGAGTTTTTGGGGTCACTCATACATACCATCATATCACCTGCAAATAACAAAAGTTTGACTTCTTCCTTTCCAATTTGAATCCCCTTAATCTCCTTTTTTTGTCTTATTGCTATTGCTGAAACTTCAAGAACTATGTTGTAGAGATATGGAGAGAGTGGACAGCCTTGTCTTGTTCCTGATTTTAGTGGAACTGCTTTGAGTTTCTCTTCATTTAACTTGATGTTGGCTGTTGGCTTGCTGTATATTGCTTTTATTATATTTAGATATGTTCCTTGTATCCCTGATCTCTCCAAGACCTTTATCATGAAGTAGTCTTGGATTTTGTCGAACACTTTTTCAGCATCTAATAAAATGATCATATGTTTTTTTTCAGTATATTTATATGATGAATTACATTGATAGCTTTTTGTATGTTGAACCAGTCTTGCATCTCTGGGATGAAGTCGACTTGATCATAATTGATGATTTCTTTTGATGTGTTCTTGGAGTTGGTTTGTCAGTATTTTAGCATCCATGTTCATGAGTGAGATTGGTCTGTAATTCTCTTTCTTGGTTGAGTCTTTGTATAGTTTTGGTATCAGGGTAACTGTAGTCTCATAAAAAGAGCTTGGCAATGTTCCTTCTGTTTCTATTATGTAGACCACTTTGAAAAGTATAGGTTTTAGCTCTTCTTAGAAGTTCTGTTAGAATTCTTCACTAAACCATTCATCCTTGGCTTTTTTCTTTTTTTTGAGGGGGGGAGGGTTGATGACAGCTTCTATTTCCTTGCAGTTTATAGGTCTATTTAAATTGTTTACCTGGTCTTGATTTAATTTGGTTATATGGTATCTATCTAAAATTTGTCCATTTCTTTTATATTTTCCAATTTTGTGGAGTACAAGTTTTTCTAGTGTGACCTAATGATTCTCTCAATTTCCTTAGTGTTGGTTGTTATGTCTCCATTTTAATTTCTGATTTACAAGCTCATACAACTGTGTGCCTTGGGCCTGTCACATTCAGAGATATTAAAGGTAGTAGAAGAGTTAGGCTAAAAGAAGTTGCAGCATTTTTGAGACAGCAAGAGGCCATTCTCAGACAGTCAATACCCAAAACATGATAGGGAAACTTCTTACTAGTTATGAGTGCTTGGCCTTCTTTAGGCTCATATCTGGTTAACTTAAACTGTTTCTTATTATCCATATTTTGTCTCAGGGCTTTTTTTCTTTCTTTCTACATGTTTTACTTTTCTGCTTCCTCTAGTGTCTGTATGGTGGCTACCTGTTTCTGGCCCCAGGATTGTCCTGTGTCCATTTCTTTTACCCTCATTCTCTTGGTTCCTTATTCTCCTCCAACATATTCTATCTGTCTGCCAGCCCCTCCTATCTCTCTGCTGCCTAACTATTGCACATTCAGATTTTTATTGAACCAATCAGTTTTCTAAGTAGGTAAGGTGAAAACACAACACCTCTTTTCATAATTAAAAAAATGCAGCATAAACAAATGGAACATGCCTTTATATTGTTAAAATAATATTCTACAGCACAAACAAATGTGAACATGTTTGCATAGTTAAATATTTCAAAACAATCTACAAACTCCAAATCTGGAAAGTTTATATATGT
>NW_026067931.1:949519-993880 GCF_014885135.2 Alexandromys fortis | reverse complement strand
ATATGCTTATAAAATACTTTACCCATAAGATAGAAACGTCTATTCTGTTAAAAAATGAGAAATAAAGCTGCCACATTAAATCAGGTGAAAAAGTAAGAATTTAGCTGTAATGCCACTCTTTTTCAACCTAACAGGTTATTAAGCATAAATCAAGTAGTGAGAGGAAGAAATTAAGGTAACAGCACAGAGAAGCAACTTTGATGATGGCAAGTGACCAAATTAGCCTTTCAAGTGAGGAGAACCATGTTCTGACATGAACTGTTTGGGCTTACCACTGTTTGATTCTCTGTTGTATGAACATCTTCTGCAAATGGGGGATGCTCAGGTGAGATGTTTGCCATCAAGTGCATCTTAAGCGATGGAATTTGTTTTGAAAAAGAAATACCCGTAATAATACAAATGGATTAAAGGCAAACATCCAAGTTGATGTTGAAATATATGAGCCAGCTACATATTTTAATATATAACTAGAGTGCTTGGATTATGTGTTTTTATTAAGCTTAGTTCACTCACACTAACGGACTCTGATTTCAGAATGATTTTTCTTTAGTTGAACTCATGAATTTTGTTGCTTATTTTAAATACTACACATTTGCCTGTACATATCATTTAATTTTATTTGGAGTAGTGACTATTATTCAACATATTATCACAACGCTTTGCAGATTAGGAACCAAATACATATTGAAGACTGGTGGTTTCAGTATTTCTGTGAGATTATGAATAATAAAGAAATTTGAACTGCAGAAACTGCTGTTTCCAACACAAGAACTTTCTAACCGTCAAATACATTTTGTAAACATTTATATAGAGCAAAAACATTCAGTCCAATGACAGTGATTCATATTTTATTTTAGGCACATGGTGCAAAAGAAATACTTAACCTTTACAACTTCTAGAACCATATTTGGAAAAAAAGTATATTTCCTTCTTTTTTTTTTCTCCAAGACAGGGCTTCTCTGCCTAACAGCTTTAGCTGTCTTAGAACTTCCTCTGTAGACCAGGCTGACCTCCAGCTTACAGAGATCCTCCTGCCTGTGCTTCTAGAGTGCTAAGATTAAAAGTGTGTAATTCCATGCTTGTTTTTCTTTACTATTTTTTTTTTAACACAGAGAGTGCAGAGATTAAATTAAGAGCTTTCTTTTATTGAAACCAGAAATATAGTTAATGTAAGTTACTGAGCATTTTCCCTGTGAAGAGAAAGTTGAGAGCTGGGAAGCACAACTTAACTGATAAGATTTTCTTCACTCTGATAAATCATATGTGGCTGCCCACAAAGCAGCTTTCATAAAGTAAACACCTCATGTTCATTGCATGTCTAGTTCTTTGTGTCTTTCATTTGACACAATGGTTTCTCTTTTGGCTTGATTCACAGATATCCATTAATCTGAGAATATTTTTCCAGTATATTGTGTTTTTCAATGGAAAACAAGTCACTTCCATGTTTAATATATAAAACAAGAATGCCGGGCAGTGGTGGCACATGCCTTTAATCCCAGCTCTCAGGAGGCAGAGGCAGGCAGATCTCTGTGAGTTCTAGGCCAGCCTGGTCTACAAGAGCTAGTGCCAGGACAGGCTCCAAAGCTACAGAGAAACCCTGTCTCGAAAAACAAAAAACAAAAAACAAAAAAAAAAAACAAAAAAACAAACAAACAAACAAAAAAAAGATTATAAATTTTAGTGTTTTGTGTTTTTGAGATAAGGTCTCACCCTATAAAACAGACTTTTCTCAAATTTGCAGTTTTTCTTGAGCCCCACTTTGGAGAGATCTAGAGTTGGAGGGGTGAGTCTCCATATCCAGCCCAATTGATTTTTTTTGATATTTGTTTGTTTTGGTTTTTAATATAAGCTTTGATACATGTGGGATGTGATAAAAAAACAAATAAACAAAAAACAAAACAAAAACACCCCTCTACTATGAAAGAATGACAATCCCTAGGAACTTTGGTTTTGTTTTAGATAAAAGAGAAATAAATTGTCAAAAATAATATAAGGTGTTAAGAATGAAAATATAAAAAGAAAGTTTGTAGGATTCACCTATATTGACATAGCACATATCTACGTATGTATATAAATATATGTATATGGGGCTACGTCCCCAGCACCCCGGCCGCCTACTAGCTTATGCCCCGAAATAACAACACACAAACTGTATTCATTTAAGCACCGCTTGGCCCATTTCTATCTAGCCTCTCTAGGCCAATTCTCGCACCTGGACTAGCCCATTTCTAATAATGTGTGTAAGCATCCCAAGGTGCGCTTACTGGGAAGATTCTAACCTATGTCCATCTTGGGTTGGAGCTGCCTGGGAGAGCAGAGCCTGGCGTCTCTGCTCCAGAGAGCAGAGCTGTCGAGTCTGTCTGAGGAGTCTTACCTCACTTCCTCTTCCTCCTGTTTACTCCTCCCACCTATGTTTTAACCTATCAGGGCAAGCAGTTTCTTTATTTAATTAACCAATGAAATCAACAGATAGATATATGACACTCCCATATCATGTATTAATAGTAAAGGTGATGCCAGAGAAGTAGCCTATTTTAACCAAACAATGAGGAGGCTACATATGGTAAAGGAAGACAACAAAATTAATAATTTATGACACACAAAGTGAAGCAGAAAAAGTGGAGTCAAATATAGGTAGAATCATCCTACAGTGTACAAGATAAAGGATTTGTTAAACTTTTGGGTGATTCTGAGATGATTAGTGAGAATATACATATTCCAACACATACATACATTCACATTAATTTAGGAAACATATTTGGTGGGTTAGAGAATGTATCTCAATTGCACAACAGTTTACTATCATTCATCCGGCCTGGGTGGCTCTCTACTTTGCTGCTCTCAAACACATATATGTTCAGATTTGTATACTTATAAGACCAAATAAAAGGTAGATGCTAAAGTGCCTTGATTTCTTGTTGCCACTGTGTTTTTCTTACTGGACTGTGTATAAGTAGTATGGGTTGTGTGTATATTTTGTAATATACTGTGTTTCTATGTTACATATGATGGATTTATGACTTTCACTCTCATTATACAACATTTAATTCAAACCTTAATCACTCAGAGCCAACTCCCAACCGTGAGAGAGCATTCAATTCATCTGTATAGAACTTCAAACATTTTACCTGGAAAGCAATTCCACATTCAGGTGGTGCAACATGCTCTGTGCCATGATTGGAATCTGAAAGAAAAGTGCTCCCATCTCTCTGCTTAAAGGAGAGTGATTTAGAGCCATATTGTCATTTTAGAATTCTTGACTTCTAAATCCCCACCATGCGCACTGGAAACAAAAGGATATTATTACCTGAAAAATTGCTCAAGTCCCTTGCCATGCATACGTCATATCTAACAGGCAGAACAAGGCAAGAATCAGTATCTTGCTACCTTTCTTCCACTCCACTCATCAGTGTTCCGAGCCACGACGTAAATCAGGACTGCTAGGATCCACAGCAAATATCTTTTAGATTTCTTTCTTATCACATCTTTTCTATTTACTTTTAAAGGAACTGTGTAATACCTGGGTGATTTAAAAAATGACCTTCTCATCTAGCACCTCTGTGAGACCTCATGCTAGTAAGGAGTTTAGGGATGATAAATGCATATAAAATATATTTCAGACACAGACTCTCATGAGAATCCAGGGTATGTGCGAAGTTAAAGATTAAAGCTCTATCTGGAATTATTATGTTTGAATTTTTCTAAGACTTCTTGCTATCACAAGAAACAGAAAGTTAAGCAATATGTAAGTTTCTTGCAGTTTGCCCTGGTGTTTAATAATCATTAATTATGTGTGTATGTACATTTTGCTTTAGAGACTTGAATAGTATAAAGACATAGGATGAGTTTTCTGAAATTGAGTGGCAGACATTCACATAAACTACTCACTGCAGTAGAAGGAGAAAGCAGAGTTTCATGTTGGTGTAGAAGGCATTAATCTGAAGGTGGGAAGATTTCAAGGAAAGGGTTTGTGACATATTCTTGACAGGTAGGGGATAGAAAGACAGCTCAGACTGGGCAGAAAACGAGAGTGTTTCAGGCAGTGACAGCTGTTTCGGAGGCTAAAGAATAACACTTAGATAAGGATAGCTCAGGAAATCCAACTCCAAAGGCACGTTATGTAATAAGGTTTGTTAACTAACTGGCCTTGACAAGTGGTTTGTTAATATTTTAGGGTAATGGGAAAACAAGGAAATTGTGTGTGTGTGTGTGTGTGTGTGTGTGTGTGTGTGTGTGTGTGTTTTGAGATAGGGTTTCTCTGTAGCTTTGCAGCCTGTTCTGGAACTAGCTTTTGTAGACCATGCTGGCCTTGAACTCACAGAGATCCACCTGTTTCTGCTTTCTGAGTGCTGGGATAATAGGCATGAACCACCAGCACCCTACAAGACACACAAACAATTCTTAGTGATATCACCAGTCGAAAAATTACAGGGCTTAGAAACAAATAAGAAATAATTCAAATATCTAAGATATCCTCACATAAGCAAAAATATTCTTGAATTAAGGTTTTAAAACTACCTCTATAGTGTATGAATTTCCCATAATGCAACTGGAAGGAACCATCGTATATTATAAATGAAATGGCATAGGGAGTAGCAGGAGAGATCAGTTAACACCTATATTCATTCTAAACAGGATCTGTAACACACAACATTTATGGTATTAAAAAGAACACAAGATGGTAATTATTCAAGACTTTCTGGATTATTCGTATGTGGAAACTGGTGGTGAAGTGGAGATACTGGCTTGTCCTTCTTGATTGACTCCTTTTTCAAATAATAATTATACTATACCTCATTATTATTTTTAAACTCTTACTCATTCAATTGAATAAAAAAATTTAAAGCACAATTCAGAGAAGTCATACCTCTTATACAAGATAAAATCTTATTTTGTTTTATCAAAAATTTTGGTAAGTTTCCGGACAATGGTGGCACATACCTTTAATGCCAGCACTTTGAAGGCAGAGGCAGGCAGATCTCTGTGAGTTTGAGGTCAGCCTGAACTATAAGAGCTAGTTCCAGGACAGTGAAGGGTACACAGAAAAACTTTGTCTCAGAAAAGAAAAATAAGAAAAAGAAAGAAAGAGAGAGAGAGAGGAAGGAAGGAAGGAAGGAAGGAAGGAAGGAAGGAAGGAAGGAAAAAAAGAAAGAAAGAAAGAAAGAAAGAAAGAGAAAGGAAGAAAGAAAGAGAAAGAAAGAAAGAGAGAGAGAGAGAGAAAGAGAGAAAGAGAGAAAGAGAGAAAGAAAGAAAGAAAGAAAGAAAGAAAGAAAGAAAGAAAGAAAGAAAGAGAGAGAGAAAGAATTCTGGTAAGTCTGTGAAAGTCTTTTTGGTGGCATTAGTGACAAACATGGGATGTAGGCTTAAATTTCATGTCTCTCAGTTTTGGCCAAGTGAAGTACAATCATCAAAGTATCAGTTCTGACTAAGGTTTTCCAGGTTTGCAAACGGCCTTCCCAGATGACATTGTTTTGGAGTTTCTCACCATTTAACTTGATGTTGGCTGTCAACTTGTTGAATATCGCTTTTATTAAGTTTGAGTATGTTCCTTGTATTCCTGATCTCTCCTAGACTTTTATCAGGAATGGGTGTTGGTTTTTGTCAAAGGCTTTTTCAACTAATGAGGTTATCATGTGATTTTTTTTCTTTCAGTTTGTTTATATGGTAGGTTACATTGAAAGAATTTCATATATTGAACCATCCCCCCATCTCTGGGATGAATCCTATTTGAATGGTGGGGGATATTTTTGATGTGTTCTTGGATTCTGTTTGGCTTTATTTTATTGTCTATGTTTGCATCAATGTTCATGACAGAAATGGGTTTGTAATTTTCTTTCTTTCTTGCAATATTGTGTGGTTTGAGTATCAGGGTAATTGTAACTTCATAAAAATCATTTGGTAATGTTTCTTCTGTTTCTATTATGTGGAAAAATTTGCGGAGTATTGGTATTAAGTATTCTTTGAAAGTTTGGTAGAATTATGCACTGAAACAATCTGTCCCTGGGATTTTTTTGACTGGAAGAGTTTTAATGACTGCTTCTATTTTCTTAGGGGTTATACGTCTACTTTAATTATTTATCTGATCTTTATTTAATTTGGTAAATTGTACCTTTCAAAAAATTGCCTATTTCTTTTAGATTTTTGTAAACAGACATTGTATGTTTGTTTTCTGGCTGCTCAGAAATGAAACTACATTAATTACAACATTGTTTGATCAATGGTTCAGACATATTCCTAGCTAGTTCTTATATTAAATTAACCCATATCTATTAATCGGTGTATTGCTATGAGACTGTAGCTTACCAGTAAGGTTCTGGTGTCCTCCTCCTTCAGTAGCTACAGCATAGTGTCTGCCTGACTCTGCCTTCTCTCTCACTGCACTTAGTTTTGTTTTCCCACATGGCTATATTCCGCCCTGCCGTAGTCCAAAGCGGTGTTTTCATTAACCAATGGTAAACAGTTTAGAGTTTTTTTTTTTTAATCAGAATCTGTCTTTACTGTATATCTCTATCGTTTTGTGAGCACACGAGTCTCAAATTTGCTAAGTGACATGGCTAGGATTAAAGCTGTTGCTTTGGTGGCTGTCTCCACCCCATTCCTTAGCTTTTTGAAGGTCTAGCATTATGTTGGAGGTACTGGTAGGAGCCACATTAATTGTCACAACTCTATGGAGTTTCTGGGTTAATGACACCACCAAGAAACCTGCCACTTACTGCTTATAAGCACCATTTAATTGTTTTGTGACAAGCCTCTTAAAAGAGCTGGAGGTTTTTGCTGCTATTGCTTAACCTCTCGTAAAAGACCTGTACCTTTTCTTCCCTCTAGCAAGTTACAAAAAGCTGTGCTTGATTCTGTTCTTGTCCGTCTAGAATCCTTTTATATTTTTTTCCCTCAGGCTTTATCTGAAAAATGTTGCCAAATATTTGGCCATTATTATGGAAACAGAGATTGCATGTTCATTTCCTAGCCACCCAGACCCTAACAATAACACAGAAACTATATTAATTACAATTTGGCCAATGGTTCAGGCATATTTTTAGCTACATCTTACATCTTAAATTAACCCATTTCTATTCATCTGTATCTCCATGAGGCTGTGGCTTACCAGTAAGGTTCTGACATCCTTCTCCTGCAGCAGCTACATGACATCTGCCTGACTCCACCTTTTTTCTTCCTGCATTCAGTTTACTTTTTCCACCTAGCTGTATTCTGCCCTACCATAGACCAAAGAAGCTTCTTTATTAACCAATGGCAATAAAACATATTCACAGCATACAGAGGAAACATCCTACATTACAGAATGTCAAAGCATATTACGAGAATAAATTACTTAGATACAAATGAGGTCAGCAAGAGAGGGAAAGGAAAAACCATTTCAAAAACTAGTTAAATATGGGAGCATAATAGCAATAACTTCCTTAACTGGAAACATATTATACTTCTAACCAAAGTCTTATGGAAAAAATACAGAAAACACATCCAAATATCATTTTGATTTTTGCAAATGAATTTACCTATATGAAAGTACATAAACCACATTTAAAGGATGAAAAGATATTCAAAGTAAAAAAAAAAAACAACACAAGCAAACAAGAGCAATGATAGTACTGAGGAAAGCAAAGACAATCATCACTGCATGATAGAAAGGTCAAGTAAATAAAAGAATGCAATGGTTCTAAATCTATACTTTGTATTATTTGTTCACCCAAATAATAAAGCAATACACGCTGGCTAAAAGAGAGAATACTCTAATATAAAATATACTACCAAACATCATACCTCATTTTAAGCAAGGCAGACCATTCAGAAGAAAATTTACACATAAATAGTGGAGTGAAATTGCACAGTAAACTAACCTAATCTGATAGATATCCGTCAATCTGCACAGCTGCTGTTGCATACACTCAGAATCATTGGAGCTAATGACAAGGTAGATCACATGATAAGCCACAAAACAAATCTCACCAAGTTGGGGGGGCCTAACTGTGAGCAACCAAGGAAGTGAAGGCGTATTACTGTTACGAGAACAGTTATGTCAAGGACCAATAATAGCTCAGATCCATGTAATTTGATCACACCTTCCTGAAGTCATTCTCAGGAATAACAAAGCTTTTCTCTCATTTTGAAGTTGAAAGTTTACAACACTTAACCAGTGAGCGTAACAACTAGCAAATGCAGCTTCTTCCCGCCAAAACATTGCTACCTCATACTACTTGCCTACTGATACCTAGTTAAGAGCTCCCCTCTTTTCATGTTCATAATAAAATTTCTGAGATTGCACAGCTTCATCAATGCAGTCACAGGCTACTGATCCTGTGTTTTCTGCATGTGTGTCTGTGTAACTATCCTTTTTTTTTTTCATTCCATTGGCTCCCTTAGACAGGTCAAGTCCCAGTCATACAGGTGGCAGCAGTGTATGTTTACAGTGAAACATGCAACAAACCTAGAAATAAATAAAAGGGAGTGACACATGTGAGGTGAACAAAGCGGACACCGAGAACTATGACAAACTCTTAGGCCAGTGGTTCCCAACCTGGTGGTTAAAAGCCCTTTGGGGGACTCATGACCCTTTCACAGGAGTAATATATTAAATATTCTGCATATCAAATATTTACATTATAACTCACAACAATATCAAAATTAATTTTATCGTTGGGATCACCACAACATGACGAGCTGTATTAAATAGCCACAACATTAGGAAAGCTGAGAACCACTGTGCTAAGGAAAAGGTCATGAACCCTAAAACCCTCACAAAAACAAACAAACAAAACTACAGGCGGTAGAGTAAAGCTAAAAGCTGGAGAGGGGGTTGAAGCTTATCCTATGAGGGCAAGAGCACAGCAGTCTATTCACCATGAAAACATACATACAAATAACATTATGTGCATTAAACAGGCAATATTTAGAATATATATGTATATACAAATACATATATGCATGCAACAAAAATTAGTGGAAAAAGAGGCCATAAACAATCTCATATCAAACTCGCTAATCTTCTGCTAGTTATATTTATTTCAGATTAAACTTAAAAGACCTGACCAACCTAATTATGCCTAGTATTAGAAATCTGACCAATACTTAGGGCTTGTGAAGTCATGAATGTTGGAAGAGAATCTACAACCACTACTTTATTCAATCAGTAGTAACATTGTGAATATTTATCCTTTTACCCACGGGTAATATAGTTCTCACCTCTCATCAAAAAAAAATAGATTGAGACCATTACAAAAAATACAAACAATAAAATTGCAAAGTTGTTCAGTCCAGCGTCAATGGCAACATCAAACCACTCCCATATGTAAGGCTCAGGGAACACTGAGGAAATGGCAGTAGAAAGAGAATCATAAGAGTATGTTTTTAAAACCTGTACTCCAACAAATTGGCAAATCTAATAGGAATATATAATTTTTTCATTAGGTATCATTTACCAAACTTAAGTCAAGATTAGATAAGCAGTTTAAACAGAACTATAGCCCCAATTAAAATAGAAGCCTTAATTAAAATTCTCCATACCTAAAAATGCCCAGGGCCAGATGGTTTTAGCAGAAAAATTGTACAAGACTTTCAAAAAAGTTATTATTACACAAAATAGAAAGAGAAAGAACATTGCCAAATCTGTTTTAATAGACCATAGTTATCCTGATATTCAAAGTACATAGACTCAATGATAAAAGAAAATTACAGAGCCAATTGACTTATGAACATAGATGCAAAATTTTTAATGAACTACTTACAAATTGAATTTAATAACACATCAAAACAATCATTTACGACAATCATGTAGTCTTCATCCCAGAGACAGAGGGATGATTCAACGTATATAAGTTGATAAATATAACCCACCATTTAAAAAAGTTGAATGACAAAAAAACACATGATTATCTCATTAGATGCAGAAAAGGCCGTTGACCAAATCTTATGTCTTGTCAAGATAAAGATCCTAGAGAAACTAAGAATACAAGGAATATACATCAGCATAATAATGACAGTTTACAGCAACCTTCTAGAAAACATCATCTCAAATAAAAAAAAAAAAAACTTTAAGCAGTTCCACTAAAATCTGAAGCATTACTCTCGCAATACATATTCAATATAATACTGGAAGTTTTAGCTAGAACAATAGGACAACTGAAGGAGATTAAACAGATACAAATTAGAAATGAAAAAAATCAAAGTAATAACTCTGATGTGGGATTCCCCTCTGTATGCTGTGAGTATATTTTATTACTGTTGGTTAATTAAGAATCTGTTTGAACCTATAGCAGGGTAGAAAATATAGCTAGGCAAGTATTGGGCCAAACGTATCTCAGGGCCTGTACCTCAAGGCCTGTAGAATAGAGAAAAGCCTGGCTCAAGTTTGAATAATAGTCTGAATGCTACCAATGAGGATGAGACAGCAAAATCTAGGTAAATATTCCTCCAGCCAGAGGGAGTGCCTACCTGTCTCCCATTGGCTGGAGGTACCCCTGCATCGCGTCAGCCCCTAAGGTGCCACTTAACTTACATAAGCTGATTCTCACAGTAATAAACTGAGTTCCTGCTTTGACTTGACACCCTATTGTATCTGATTGTCATGCATCATGGGGATGTGGAACGAGTAGATAGCACACTCATCTTTCCCTGGGGAATAAGGCTAAGGAGGCCTGGCAGGCAGGAAAACTAAACTGAATGCAGGGAGAAAAAAAAAGGCAGAGTTGGGCAGACACCATGTAGCTGCCCAAGGAGAAGGAAGCCAGAACCTTACTGGTAAGCCACAGCCTTGTGGAGATATAGATGAATAGAAATGGGTTAATTTAAGATATAAGAGCTAGCTAGGAATATGCCTGAGCCATTGACTAAACAGTTTGGTAGTTAATATAGTTTCTGTGTATTATTCGGGTCTGGGCAGCTGGAAAACAAATGCACAGTCTCCATTTACAATTCTGTATTTTGTTTTGGTTTGTTTCTGTCGTAGTTAGCTTCATTTGTCAACTTGTCATCCAAATGGAAATAGAGAGCCCCAGCTGAGGGATTGCCTCCATCAGATTATTATGTGAACATGACTGTGGGATGTTTTCTTGTTAAGTGATTGATATTCTTGGTCCCATATTACTGTGACCAGTGTCACCCCTGGGCATGGGGTACTAGATTATAGCAGAAAGGAGGCTGAGTAAATCAGGCAATGTTGAAATATGGAGCGGCTGCGGGGCTGCGTCCCCAACACCCCGGCCGCTTGGCTAGCTTATGCCCGAAATAACAACACACAAACTGTATTCATTTAAAGAACTGCTTGGCCCATGAACTCTAGCCCTTACAGGCTAATTCTCACACCTGGTCTAGCCCATTTCTAATGATGTGTGTAAGCACCCCAAGGTGCGCTTACCGGGAAGAGTCTAGCCTAAGTCCATCCGGGATTGGAGGAGCTTCATTGCGTGCATCTGCCTGGGAGAGCTGAGCATGGCGTCTCTGCTCCAGCAGAGCTGTCGGGTCTCTCCGGGAGCAGAGCAGAGTCTGACCTCACTTCCTCTTCCGCCCAGAATTCTATTCTGTTTACTCCTCCCATCTATGTTCCAAGCCATGAGGCCAAGCAGCTGGTTTATTATAACTTAACCAATGAAATCAACAGATTGATATATGACACTCCCACATCAAGGCAACTGAGCCAGAAAACAGTGTTCTTCTATGGTCGTCGCTTCAGTTTCTGCCTCTAAGTGCTTGCTTGAGTTTCTTCCATGATTTAACTCAGTGATGGACTCTGACAGGAAAGGTTAAGTCAGACAAATACATTCCTCCCCTACATTGTTTATGAGCACATCTATGTCAGCTGTAGAGAAGTAAACAATATTATAAATGTTTGCTTGGTCCCTGTAATCTATATTGCAAAATATCTTTTGTTTATGTAAAGTTATTTTAAATGATATTATGATAGAAAAGAATAAAAGTAAATATAGTGATAAGTACTTTGTAATTGTATTCCATTCTTCCTTACTGTGTTAAGTATCCCCCTTATCATAGTTTTATATTATATATCGGTTAATTTAACAGTAATATTATTTTGGTCTCTAGTTTTTATACTAAAGTTATAATTGATTGTCTTTCTTTATGAGACAATCTTCTTTGCATATGTATGTGTGTATGATGTGTATACATGTTTATTCATGTTCACATATGTGTGACCATCCTGTGTATGAAAGTTCACCTTTACATGTGTTGTGAAGCACCCAAGATTGAGAGCAAATGTCTTCCTTGATCACTCCATAACCTGTATATTGAGGCAGTCTCTCTTGCTTAACTTAGAACTTGCCCTTTCACCTTGTCTGGGAAGCCAGCTTGTGCTGAAGGTTCCCTGCCTCTACATCATGTGGTTCTGGGAGTCTGAACTCCAGACCTGATGTTTGCATGGCAAGTACTATATTGGCAGAGCCATCTCCCTAGCCTTGTATTACAGCATTCTTAATTCTTCTCCATTGCTACTCTTACCTGCAATTTGACACCCTCTGGGAATTGCTTTCTTGATCACTAAATTTGATTAGTTTTATTAAACAAAATTCTCCCTTAGGATTTCTTGTTAGATAGGTCTAGTAGAGATATTTCTCTCAGGTTTTGTTTGCCTAGGACTGTTTTCATCTCTCTTTCATTTCTATAGGACGGTTTGACGGGCTTCTGTATCCTCAGTCGGTTTTGTCTATCAGTGTTGGGAAAATCTCAAGTCTTTCTTCAGCTGTCAAGTTTCTGGTGAGAGTTCAACCGTCAGCAGAAATGGGAGATATTTATGTGTTGTTTTCATTCTCTTGTGACCTTATCTTCTCATTATCTTTCACCTTTGGAGCTTGATGATAAGATGTCTAGGGACTTGGTTAAGTGTGAACTGACTGGTAACTTTTGAATCTCCACGGATACCTGTCAAAACAATATCTATTCTATACCTTAGGTATGGTGAAATTTTCTTTATAATTATTAGAGTCAAATTTCTACCCCTGTTGGCATTTTCAGGTCCCTGTTTAATATCATTAACCCAAGTATTTTTTAAACTACTGTTTACAAGGTCTTACATGCTTTCTTCATTTGTCTTCACTTTTTTCACTCTTCAATATTGCTATACTTTTAAATAGACTGTTTTATGATCAATTTTTCTTCCCTTATTTATTTACTGTTGCCATTTTCTAGCATTTAAAAAGTCTTGTAATTATTTTAATATTATTTAATGTACTTTAAGCTATTTCCTATATATTGTCTTTTCCATATATGTTTTAAGTTTTTATTGTTTGAGAATTTCACGCATACATATAAAGTGGTTTGATCAAATCTGACCACCATTCTGTGTCCTCCAATTATGTGCCTATCCCCCATACTACCTCTTTCTCTTCCAAATTCACGTTTCCCTTTAAAAAAGAAACTACTGAGTCCACTTAGTGTTTCCACTTTGTGCATAGGTATAAGAACACCCATTGGAGCTTGAGTAACCTCCGAATAGCTATATACTCAAAGAAAACCAGCTCCCCATCACCTAGCACCCTTTTGTTACCAATATCTCTTTAGATAGGAGTGGACCTTCATGAGTTACTCCCCTCATTTGGGATTTGAGATGCCTTGATCTTGTACAAATGTAGAGCATATAGCCACAGCTGCTTTGAATCCATATGTGCAGCAGTGCTCTCATATCTAACAGATACTTTCTATGGAGGTGTTCAGATTTCTCTAGAAACTTATCCATGAATGACTGACCATGGAAAGAGTTTTCTAAAAAAGTAATCATATCTCTTTATCATCTTTGTTTTCCCAAATTTTTAATATCTAAGAGCACAGGTATGAAGTATTCCCAAAATCTCTTAAGTATAAAGTAAACATAGCATTTAGTTTTCATTTAAAAATTTAAACAACCCATATTTTTTGTCACGTACATATTTTCTGAGACAGTTATCCATCACTGTTATATGATCCACTATTTGAATCACTAAAGCTCAGAGTTTTATGTGTTCTTCACAGATATTCTTTTCTATTAAATCATGGACATTTGTAAAAACTTATACTTTATCATTTAAAGTATTCATAATTTTCTATGTTCTTACTTTTTATAATTGAATTTTGTTATTTGTTTTCTAATTTAAATCATTAAGTCATGACTAAATTTTAAAATAAATTCTGATCAGTTCTTTCAATTTATGTTTCTTTTCAATCTTTTAAAAATCCTTAATTTCAAGTGCTTTGTTCATATTTTTATGCTGGTAAATAAATTTCTGAATGTATTTGTATCTTTTTATTATATAAGAAGAAACTTAGAGGCAGTATCAATGATGATTGAAGATACATAAGTTATGAAAATAACTACTGAAAGAATGTGATAAAGTTTATTCTATAAGTGATGTTGAACATCAAAACACAACAATCTAACTGCAAGATAAGCACAGGCTATATAATTGGTTTTAAGTTTTCTAACGACTAATGAAATAAAAATAGATACATAACCAATAGCTTAATCTATATTCTTAAATTTTATGTACTCAACAGGTAACAACTTTTTTTTTTTATTCTAGCCTCTGTCCATCCTGGGAGAGTGGAGCATGGCAAGCATGGCGTCTCTGCTCCAGAGCGCAGAGCTGTCGAGTCTCTCCAGGAGAGCTGAGCAGATTCTGACCTCACTTCCTCTTCCTCCTGTTTATTCCTCCCACCTATCTTTTAACCTATCAGGGCCAAGAAGTTCCTTTATTGCTTAACCGCCACCTTCCTAGACCAGGATGGAGCGGGGAGGACTTTGGACTTTCCACAGGGCAGGGAACCCTGACTGCCCCTCAGACTGGAGAGGGAGGGGGAGAGGAGTGGGGGGAGGGGGAGAGGAGAGGGAGGAGGGGGGAAAAGGGAGACGGGGAGGGAAATGGGAGGCGGGGAGGAGGCGGAAATCTTTTTTTTCAATAAAAAATTATATTTAAAAAAATGCAATGTATATAGGTTGTTAATGGATAATCAATAATAGTCAAGTTTATCGTCATGTTAGTTAGATTTTCTAGATATATAGATATATATTTCAGTTAGATCGGCATTCTTCATATTTTTCAAAGACTACGGAATATGCTATTAAATGTGTTAATAACTTAGGATTTTCATGACAATGAGACACTCTGCTCCTGGCAGCACCAATCTACTTCGAGAGGAAGATGGGCATCGAAGAGGATCCTTATGGAGTTTGATAGCCATTTGGGCAAGAAACTGCTCTTGCCTGGACTATTGCATAAACTGGACTCAAAGAACCCGCAGAGAGAGGACTGCTGAACTTGCCTAAAGGTGAGATGATCTTTCGGGGTTCCTGATTTATGAAAGAGTCTGCAAGACATTCTTGAGGACAAGCAGATAGTGACTGCCTTTGAAATTTCCTGCTTTGTGGAAATGTCTGCTGGAAACTATGGGCCTGTAGGCCGAAGATGGATGCCCCAACGGTACAGAGGAACTTTGGGTGACTGTCCAGGCAGCGAGATGTCTCTGTCATTTCTAGAACTTTGGATTTATTGTTTACTCAGGTAACAAATTATATAACCTAGGCACAGTCATACACACACATACATACACACACATGTACAGAGAGAGAGAGAGAGAGAGAGAGAGAGAGAGAGAGAGAGAGAGAGAGAGAGAATTTATAATCTAGTAGGATCTGAAAACTGAATGAAGTGTTTCCTACATTAAAAACAATAACTACATTTTACTGCCTTCCCATCTTTTTTATAACAAAAAGGCAGCAGGTTAGGTACCATAGGTTAAGAAATTGGGGAGGCGGGTTCTCAGGACTGCTTCCTGCTTATTTATGGGCGTCATCTTTGGGGGGGACCTGAGAAAGCTGGGTGCTGGTCACATCCTGCTGACATAGCTGGTATGTTTGTTCCTGTCCGGTGTTTGTGGTATGGAAATATCTGGTGTCTTCTACACCTGTTTAAGGTATTGGCATAACAGTGGACAAAGTTAAATTAAGGGAAAAATTAGGACCATGGAGTTGAGGGGGGTCTATCTGACCTGTTTAAGGTGCATTCTTCAATTCGGCTCCCTGGAACTCACAAGAATTCTTTGGGTGTGTGAAAACAGAAGTTTTAGACATATCCATTGTATAAACAGCAGCATAATTATTTCAGATTGACAGTGACAGAAATTTTTTGCATAATGAACATATTTTTAGGACTATGAAAAGCTGCATGAGAGAGAAATTTGATAGTGTGAACTTGTCCTCACACCTTTATAACTTCAGGTACACACATTAATTACTTGTCTTTGTAATTTACTGAAATTTGTTTGGTGAGGCTGTCCTTTTAAACTGACATATTTTAAATGAGGGTTGGATTAAATATATTTTGTAAGAGACTTAAATGTACATAGCAATTTAAAACATGATACTTAATGTTTTGTAGTCTGAAATGAGATGCAATGAACAGACAATTATGACATTTAACAGTAAACATAGGGGCATTTAAGTTACATGTATGAACACACATACATACACATGCAGAGTGAATAGAAATTGGGTGAAGTGGATGCTCTTGGTGGGCCCTACCAAAGGCATGCCACTGCAGAAAACACACATGCAACAGAATCAGCAAGAGAAATTTAGAGACAAAAACATAAATAAACTGGGAGTCCAGGCAGGGTATACTTCAGTAAAGATGGCAGAACTTGGTCACCTGACCTGGCTCTCAGTTAAGATTGTGGTAAAGTCACCTGACCTTAATTAAGGTGGCAATGGTCAAATGTTATATGAAAAAGCCACAATTTTTGAGCTTTAGGGATTTGAAGTTAATAATAATAGAGACCTAGAGGCATGATCCACCCTATGGCTGAGCCGCCATGCCACAAGCCATATTACAGAGCAAAAGGCTGTAATTGAAAACAGCTACATTGTGGATCTGACCAATCTTGTTGGCAGCAGTAGTGGCAGCGACAGTTGGAGGAAACTTCTTCCATTTGCCTGTGTGCTGACAGTAGTTAGAAAGCTCCTGTAGAAGTGGAGCCAATGCAACACTGGCTAAATGAGGATAGGAGCTGAAAAGTGTGCCATTAAGGCCTGGGGTTTCAGGGCCTCTAAAACACATCCTAGGGGGGATGTTGGATTAATGGGCTTGGATGGCTTGCTACCCATAGCTGAAAGTGTGAAAACCCACAACATGGTGACACCACAAGGTACACAGTGAGATGTCTCTGGACTGTGAGCAGGAGTAAATCAGCACACAGCCTTCACAAGGCCTGTGGGAAGGTGTACCCTGGCCTTAGTGGAATGGTAAGGCCTGGCTCCATCCAGTCAGAGCGGCTTGGAACCCAGAGAGGCCAGAGGTTGCTCTGATTGGCCTTTCACAGTAAGGGAAAAAAGAAAGAAAAGAAAAGGAAAAAAAAAATGTGAAAGAATCTGAGGGATCCTGGGCCTCCAGTCATGCGTAGATGTTCCCCAGGCTGTTCCAAACACAATTTTAGCTATCCAATCCAAAGATGAATGTCAGTGAAGGGCACAACTGTAGTCTTGAAGACCCTAGTTGGGGCAGTCACCCCATTTATAGGAACACCAGAAGATTGCGAGAGCTTAACGTTCAATTCCTTGGGTTTGGAGAAATGGTTAAGCTAATCAGAATGGGGAAACTCACCAATTGAAGCCGATGTTGTGCAGAGAAATCACACTCAGGCATATGGAACACATGGTTGTTGTTAAGAAAATCTCTGGTTCTGGATACTGACCCTGGGAGAGAAGCTCGGCGGAGGAGAGCCTCATGAGTCTCACAGCACCAATGTAATGAATTAATTAAAAAAATCCTGCAGGTTCCCTACCAGCTGCAGCAGTCAGCTGGCCATGAGACCATGCTGCAGGTCTCTGAAGGCTGCTGGTCCCAGGCAGGGAGACATGATGCAGCGGTCAAGAGACAGAGACATAAATAGGCACACCATGCAGAGTGATATTTATATAGTGGGTTATGGAGGGGAAAGAGAGAAGGGGAGAAAGGCAGAAAGGCAGAGAGAGAGAGAGAGAGAGAGAGAGAGAGAGAGAGAGAGAGAGCAACTGAAGCTGCCTCTTTGAGAGTGAGACAGAAAAGGGAGAGACTCAGACTGCAAGCAGGAAGGAAGATCTGCCTGCCTCAATAGACAGGGGAGTAAGTGGGCATGGCTTTTCTCTCAAAGAGACAAAACAGATCCTTACAACAACATATTACTAAACTGAACCTTTTGCTATGTGAAGCACTCAATTTTTGTACTATAGCCATTATTTTCTAGAAATAATGAACATTTTATTGTAATTGAGTTTTAATTACTTAAATTATTTGGAAAAATAAGTGTTGTCTTCTACCTTTTATTCTCAAATGGGGTTTATATTCAGACATTCTTTAGTTAGGAAAATAATGAGCGTAATCATGGACCAGCTATCATCCCTGTTCACATACACAATAAAGATTCATCAAAAAACATAAACTTATAATGCAGGTGAATTTTGTTAGGTCAGACTATTATGAATAGAAGACATAGTTTCAAAGAGGCAAAAGAAAGTGTTAGAATGGTGGCATAATATAAGACATAGCAAAATATGTGCTGGAGAGATGACTCAGAGGTTAAGGACATTGGCTGTTCTTTTAGAGGTCCTGAGTTCAATTCCTAGCAACCACAGGGTGTCATACAAGCATCCATCATGAGATCTGGTTTCTCCTTCTGGCCTATAAGCATACATGCAGGCAGAACATTATATACAAAATAAATAAATAAGAGGCAGTGACGGGGAAGAGTCAGAAATCTTTAATAAATAAATAAAAAATTAAAAAAAATAAAATGCAAATTCCCCTTGAAAAAATTAATAAAAAAGCTGCAAAAGCAAAGGTAAAATAAATAAATAAATAAAAATTACATAGTGCAGATGTGAAATTAAATGAAATTATTTACATTCAGGACATTCTTATGGATACAAAATTCCACATACATTCAATCCTTTACAAGGAATGCTGTGTGTTCTTGAATAATCTCTACACACTTTAATTATTTTAAATAATGTCTTAACTCATAATACCAAAGTCAGTGTAAATTCTATGCACCTAGTTGCTAGCCTGTATTGTCTATGAATAATGACAAGAAAAATGCTTATGTTCAGCACAGGCACAATGTTTTTAAGTGTCTCCAAACATCTGCTTGAAAATTTTAATATGCATGGTGCATGTGTGTGTGTGTGTGTGTGTGTGTGTGTGTGTGTGTGTGTCTGTGTGCATGTGTATATATGTGCATGTTACTGTTTGAGATTGTGGATGTGCACATGCCAAAGCACACATAGTGGGGGCAGAAGATAGCCACACATGTTAACTATTGCCTTCTATCTTGCTTGAGAATTGGTCTATATTTTGTTATTGATTGTTACATATAGCATCCTAGGGATAGCTCGTCAGGAAATTTGAAAATTTGCCTCTCTTTGATTCCATTTTTTTTTTTGCCATATAAATTCTGAATTAAAGATGTTCATCACCATACCCAGCTTTATATGTGTTCTGAGAACTCAAACTCCGGCCCTCATTCTTGTGCCACAGTAATTTACTCACTGAACCATTTCTCCAGTCCATATTTTTTTTTATTCCTAAATGTACAAGTGTTCAAACTCAGGGATCCAGAAAGCCAAATGTAAATGAGAATTGAAATATGCTTAGGATAAAATAAATAAATTACAAGTTACAAAGACAATCATGAATATGAAATCATGTTACATTTTATCTAAAGTGAAGTACATATTAAAGTGAAGTCATATTAAAATACAAAATCAGTTGTCTTTAAATAATTTATAAAAACAGTGAACAAAGATAAAAGAAAAAAGCTATTAAAACAACTACTTACTAGAATTACTAGAATTTTTATATTCCTATGAAATCTGATTGTCAATATTTACAATCTCAGGCAGAAAGCAATAAAAATAAAATATTCAAAGACATTAGTCAGGTAGAGGAAATTTGAATATATGCACAAAAGTTACTCTATGAATGACACTAATGAAATATCATAGTGTGTATGTTTTGTGCATATATGTGTGCAGGTGTAGTATGTGTATGTTTCTCTGAACACATGTTGGGAAGTCTGGTTCTTCTTCTAACACCCTCCATGTCATCTCTGAAGACAAGGTCTCTTCATCAAGCCTGACTGGCTTGCCAGCAACCTGGGGATCTGCTTGTCTTATGATACACCCCTGCAGTGGGGTGATACATTTTTATTGCAACATTTGACATCTTAGGTGGTGATGGAGACCCAAACTTGGGTCTTAATGCTTATGTCGCAAACTCATGGAACTGTTTGTTTAGCCCCAGAATTCATATATATGTATGTATGNTGATTTTTTTTTTCAAAATTGTGTTCATGTTTGTTTGTGTGACTGTGGAGACCAGAAGAGGGCACTGGATCCCTAGAGCTGAAGCTATGGGAAGTTGCAAACCAGTTGCCAAGGGTGCTTGCAGCTGAACTTGTGTCCTCTGCCAAACAGCAAGTGCCTTTAGTTGCTGAGCTACATCTATAGACCCAAGAATGTATATTTTTTAACAGAAATTTTTAAGTGAATGTTTTAGTTATATGAAAGTGTAAAGAACATAAAGTGACCATGGTGATTAAAATTTAATTTACAAAGCTCTGGAGCAATCATGCTGAGTATTTAGTTTCTAAATGGTAGAGTAGGAAGATAATAGAGTTTGTTTTAAAAACAGACACAGGCAGTATAATAGAAAAGAGATCATTCAGAGTAGAACTTAACTGAGAAGATCCCTGATTTTTATTTTTATTGATGCTCAGACATACATTTATTGAAAATGTGTAAGTATCAAAATTAGTCTCAAACAACTGGAAATTTGTAGAAAAAAAGAAATGACATTAAGTTAATCACAATATGTAAATATTTTGACAGCAAGTAAATCATAGTCATGGACAAAAGATTAAGCATATGAGTACACATAATTAAATAAAAAGGGAACAATCTCATATTTGACTTTAAATTTATTAAAATTTAAATATGATTCCAGCATTCTAATGAAAATCTGTGATCTCTTCATAATGTCTGAACACAGGTTCTTCATAGAATAAGGCAATATGCAAATGGGGTTAAATATTTGTACTTTGTGTTATAATAATAGCTGTGTATAAGACATATAAATAAACTCTAAAACTCAGCAATAAAATAAAATAAGCAAAAGAAAATGAGCAAATTATGGTAATAGACCCTTGGCAAAATGAGCATAAGTGTAGTCATAAAGTTCATGAAAAGATGTTCGATGTCAGTCATCAGAAATAAAATGCAATCTGACACCAGAATGACAAGCTTCCACACAGACGCTGAATGATTAAAATAAATGACTGGCAAAGACCACAATGCTGGCAAGACTATGGATGGAGCAACTGGAACCCATGAAACTGTTCATGGGACTGTAAAATTATACAAACATTTTGGAAAACATTTTCACACTTTCACATAATGTTAAACATATAAACATATACTTTTGACACCCAACGATTCTACATTTAGTTCTGTAACAAAATAAAACACTTGTCCATACAGACATTTGAACATAAATGTTTACTTCTTTATTCATAGGAACTCTAGATTTGAGACAATATAAATGTAACTGTGAAATCAAGAAACAAGAAAAATACCTTTGAAAGTGGAATAGTGCACAACAATAACCTTGAGACATCTCAGTAACTTTTTTTTAATTTTTATTTATTTGTTTATTTATTAAAGATTTCTGTCTCTTCCCCACCGCCGCCTCCCCTTTCCCTCCCCCTCCATCTCAGTAACTTTTACTTTATCCAGAATGAGAGGATGCAGATGCAAGAGGATGCCAACTGACTGTATAAAACCCAGAACGAAGTAAACATCGTGATAACATTCTGCACTGCCATGCATAGGGATGAAGTGGGATGGGCAGAGTCTGGGAGAATGGTTGTTTTTCTCTTGTTCTTTTAGAATATATAAACAAGTATAAAATCATATGTAATAATATACTTATAAGCTTATCAGAACTGATGAATACTTTTACTGCACTTTGAACACACATACAGGATACACACACAATGTGTAAATAATTTTCTTCACATACCTAGAAATATAGTGTTTACCTGCCATCTTGAAATCATCATATAGAAATCATCATATAGAGTAATCATCACATAGAAAAAAATTCAAAGATTAAGAACATACAAAAAGTAAATAAAGACATTTGAAAAATTCTTGAAACAAATTGTATCTCTAAGAGGAGAGTATTTTGCCAGCAGTTCTCTGATATGATTAGATTCTTTATCTGCAATATTTGTTTTAATTATTAATATTTTAAAAGATTTTTTTCATACTTTTCATTATGTGAACTTGTGTGTGTGTGTAAGTGTGTGATATATATACATGCTCATGAATACCTGCGGAGTGCGGAAGAGGGCTTGGATTCACTGAATCTATAACCATGTAGCACTATTTCCAGCCCCTAAACAAACAACACTAGGAGTAAACATTTGCTCTGAGATGAAAGCATACTTTTGCTTCATTTACTCAGAATCCTGAGCCATATTCACAGATTTGTGGCCTGCCAGAGCTACACATAGAGTAAAAGCCCAGCTTGAGCAGTGTAGAGGTACTGTCTCAACTCAGTTTTCTCAATAGAAGACACCTGCCTAGCATTCACAAGGTCCTGGGCGTAGCTCTTCATCTCTCCCCTTGCTCCATAACTTATTAAATTAAGATATTGTGAGGAAAGGGACATCACATACTCATGGAATGGTTAAAGAACGGAAATACTTGGCAAAGTTTGTTCCCCACCACTGCTCACTCTTTGTCACTAATTTTTACGCATTTTCATGCAGATCTGAAGGTCTCTGGCGAAAAACTAGTAAGGTTCATTCTTTTGTTGTCAGATAGACTCTACACTTGATTCAATACCTCATCCAGGAAGCTGACTTTCACAATGATTTTTTATTTAAAAATTAAATTTCATAATTAAGAGTAGTGCTCTAATGATCTCATCTCTTAAACTCCTATTCCAATTTTTTTAAAAAACACATACCCATATGGAACAAATTGGCAAAGAGAAAGGAAGGATGGAGTCTGTAAACTTTAGAGAAAAATAAAGAATTAATCTGATACTAGGGGAAAAACATACTTTATGGACAAGATGATTTCCAATTTAGAGACAGAATATACTTTAGTAGAATGTATGCATTTAAGAAATGTTTATTATTAATTTTAAAGTCAGTTATTTCTGTCATGTGATTTTTTTTGCTGTGTCCTCCAAAAAGCCATTTAGTTTCCTGTTCTTTAAAATATGTGTTCCTTTAGCTTATGTTCCTGCTGACTGTTGCTTATTAACTCTCTCATTTTCTAAGTTTTATATATTTATTTTAAGTCCAATCTTTTTTTGGGATTTCCTTGAATTTCTTGCTTTAAAAATATTTAAAGATTTAAGTGAACCTTTTGCACATTCGGTTGTTCTTTCTTTACTAGGGCAGTAGGACAGTTTCAAAGAAAACTTGTCATTATATTGTAGAATGCATGCTAATCCCTGTTCCTTTTATCTCAGAAAAATCTACTCTGGATACAAACTACATTGACTTTAACTATTGATGAATTGCCATTATAAGAAAATGTCAAAATGTAAAAATATTTCATCTCTCAACTTTAAGTAATTATTGTTTAAGAAAGTTGGGAATTTTTGTTTTTTTGGGAGGGACTGTCCACTGCTAATGCAAAGATGAAGGGGCCTTCTACGAGGAAAGGGGGATCCCTTGGGAATGGGAAGTATGTATTGGTTCCAGATTTAGTCGCATTCAAGAATATGTCATGCAAGGATATTTTAGTTTTTAATGAAGCTAATTCACTTATAACATAGTTGAAGCATAAGATCACACTTTAACAGGGAATGAAAGTATATAGTTTTTACTTTTTATATTATATAATGCACATATAACATGAAACTAAATTAATATAATGATTTCATATATTTCTCTATTATTAGAAGTTTTCCCTTTAATACAAAGATTGTATCTTTCTCTTTTCCTCTTTTCCTTATTTATTCGTTACATCTAGAACCAAATTTCCCCTCTCTCCACTCCTTCCAGTTCTTTACTCCACCTTTCATCTCCCCCAAATCCGTGCCAACTCAGTTCCCTTTAGAAAAAAGGAGGGCTAGAAACCCAGGAGGAGAAAAAGGCCCTCATGCACAGGCAAAAGAGTCTTAGACACTCACAACCACACTGTTGTCACACAAAAACATCAAGCTTCACAACTGTAAGGTACATGCAGAGGATCTAACTCAAACTCATAAAAGGTCTGTGTTTGTCTCCTCAGTCTCTGTGAGCCCTATGAAGCCTGCTTAGTTGAATCCATGTGCTGTGTTTTTATGGTGTCCTCCACTCTTCCAGCACCTACAACCTTTCCTTCCCCTCTTCTGTGGGGTTCTGCTAGTCTGTATAATGTTTGACTGTGGTTCTCTGGCATCTGCTCCCATCAATTTCTAGGTGACACCTTTCTGATGACACTCTGCCTGGCACCAATCTATGAGTATAGCAGAATGTCATTGCAGGCAGTTTCAGGCATGTGCTGCTCTTTTGCCTTGGGTCTCAGGTCGGACCCCTCATTGGTAGGCCACTCTGACAAGTTCTGCATTTTTCCCAGCTTATCTTATAGGCAGGGCTGATTGTAAATCGAAGGTTTTATGACTGGTTTGATACCACAGTCCCAATGCTAGTAGCCTTGCCTGCTTAGAGAAGATGGCTGGCTCAGGTTCATATGCCTCACTACTACACTTAGCTAGGATCAGTCTCATAGATTTCAGGGAGTGTATAAGACGCTAGGTTTCTACATTGTTCCCCAATGCCTCTAATTCCAGCTCTCTTTCCCTCTGTCCCTCACACCTCCCACATGATCCCCCCTGTTCCCATTCCCACTGGCCCCCAGTTCACTGGCAAAATCTATTCCATTCCCCCTTCCAGTGAGATCCATGTGTCAGCCCCTTGATCCTTCATTGTAACCTAGCCTTGATGTGGCGTGTCCTCCTGTATATGTGTTGCTTTTATTGGTTGATGTATAAAGCTGTTCTCCTTGCTCCACATCCTCTCCAGCATGAACTCTCACTTGTGTCCTTGATTTTAGCCATCCTGACAGGTGTAAGATGTAATCTTAGAGTTCTTTCGATTTGTATTTCCCCGATGTCTAAGAATGTTGAACATTTCTTTAAGTGTTTCTCAGCCATTTGAGATTCTTCCACTGCGGATTCTGTTTAGATCTTTACCCAGTTTTTTATACTGGATTATATATGTCTAGTTTCTTGAGTTCATTATATAATTTGTATATTAGCCCTCTATCAGATATAGGGATGATGAAGATCTTTTCTCATTGTGTAGGATCCCATTTTGTCTATTGACAGTGTCCTTTGACTTACAGAAGCTTCTTCATTTCATGAGGTTCCATTTAGTGATTTGTTATTCTTAGTGTGCTATTGGTGTTCTCCTGAGGAAATTGTCTGCTGTGCCAACACATTCCAGATTACTCTCCACTTTCTCTTCTACCAGGTTCAGTGTAACTGGATTTATGTTGAGGTCTTTGATTCACTTGGACCTGAGAGTTTGGCAGGGTGATAGATATGACCTATTTGCATTCTTTTACATGCTGATATCCAGTTAAATCAGCACCATTTGTTGAAGATTCTTTCTTTTTTCCATTGTAAAATTTTGGCTTCTTTGTCATGATTCACGTGTCGACCAGTGTTTGGAATTATGTCTTCTTTAAAGGTTGATTTTTAAGATCATTTCCTTGTTCTTCAGTTCTGTTGTAATGTTCAAGATTTGCTCTGTCATAAAAGCTGGATTCTGATGATAACATATTGCCCTAGAGGTGTTGATTGTGTTCTTAAGTTTGTATCTGGGTTTGGATAATACAGACCTAGGTGCCAATTTCTGAGTTTGATCATGCTGATGGATAGTTTTTTTTTTTTTTTCCTCAGATTCTGTTTTCTCTGGTGTTTTAGCTGGAGTGGACTTTGGTGAGTAGAGGGCCTCTACCTATGTTTGTGGTTGAGTTCTTTCTGATAGTCTGCTTGGTCTTTGGTCCAGCTGCAGGTCCTCTGTAGGAGTTGGAGGCCAGGATATGCTGATGGCGGGTGGGGGTGTGGTAATTGGGGTCAGGCTGGGTGGTCTCTGTTTGTGGTCTGCAGAGGGGTGCTTACATGAGGTTCTCGGTGCTGTTATGACTTCTGGAGTTCCAAAACTGGTGTTTTGCACACAACAAATATTCATATCATACTTGTGAGCAAAGAGCTGTAAACAATGAGGAAAACTGCCTTCCCTTAGTGCTGGCACAGGGGATTGTTGTTTATACACCAAGAAAAAGCTTTGCTTCTGCTTCACAGTTATAGTTTTGTTTGAAATCTTTTTCTTTAGGGGAAGTGATGTGGGAGTGTCATATCAATCTGTTGATTTCATTGGCTGAGCAATAAAGAAACTGCTTGGCTGGCCCTGATAGGTTAAAACATTGGTGGGAGGAGTAAACAGAATAGGATGCTGGGCGGAAGAGGAAGTGAGGTCAGACTCTGCTCTGCTCCCTGAGAGACTTGACAGCTCTGCTCTCTGGAGCAGAGACGCCATGCTCCGCTCTCCCGATAGCTCTGCTCTCTGAGGCACACGCAATGAAGCTCCAACCCAACATGGACATAGGTTAGAATCTTCCCAGTAAGCGCACCTTGGGGTGCTTACACACATTATTAGAAATGGGTTAAAACAATATGTAAGAGAAGCTAGAGTTCATGGGCCAAGCAGTTCTTAAATAAATACAGTTTATGTGTTTTTATTTCGGGCATAAGCAAACCAAGTGGCCGGGGTGTTGGGGACGCAGCCCCGCCGCTCCTATTTCAACAATGATCTTTATAGCACTATCTTTTAAGTTTGTGAAAAGGAATTTTTACAGCCTTGCACTAATTCTGATGGATCTCCTTGCTTACTGACCACTCCCAGTGGTAATCAGTTCCCTATGTTCTCACTGTCCTATCCACAAGTGTTCTTGCATTCCTGTTTTCCCCATCATGATGTACTGTAAGCCAAAATAAGTCGTTCTTCCATGTGTTATGGACATCTTATCAAAGCAGTGAGAAACATAGATCTCTATTTTCTGCTTCTATGTTAATACCAATACAACTTTTTTCCCTCTAAAATGCATTAGTTTCAACGATTTATTTAAATTGACCTGAATCTCTCTTTCTTTTCCTTCCTGACATTTGTATCTCATACATAAATGGACATACTTGCACACACACGAATACAAAATAATGACATTGGCAACTTATAAGGGCGTCACTTTTAATTATTGACAAACATTTTTTCAGACACTTCTTTTAGCTAATAACATTAAAACATAACACTTTGAACCACTTTTCTTTTCTTTTGCTTTTGGAGCAGTATTTTAAGGGAATTTGATTTTGTTCTGCATTTTAGAAATGCAAAAAGGCATTTTAGATCTAAGCAATCATTTATTTTTCCTTATATTTCTTATGATATGCTACGTACTCAGCAAATACAAAGCTTTATTTTCAGAGACAAGTAACTCTAGATGGCAGGGGACTCTTATTTGTCATAAAAACTTTGAAGTGTGTCCCATTCTTCTTTGATACCCCTAATCTCTATCCTAGGAAATAGTCAAATATAAATAATCCATTTTTTCTAAAGTTTTTAGTTGCAAAGTCCCATCAATCACACATGTCCTGTGGGAAGAAAACATCATGTCTAAACTAACATTTTCAGGCCCGGAGCTGTGTTTTTGCTCTCTCTGGCAATACCATCTGTTCTGAGTCAAGAGTAAAACCAAGGGACTCCACAAAACCCACATGTCAAAAACTTCCCACAATGCAAGGAAATCATTGTAAAGAATCAGTACATAGCTTGAGCCCCACAAGGTAATTCAGCAATGTTTAGGATGACACCACAGGATGAAAGCAGAGAGCCCTTTACAGAAGTCACAACTGGCATCTGGACAATGGGGTACAGTACTTTAAAGAAAACTGCAAAACTAAAGGAGTTTAAGGAATGAAGAAAAAGCTAATCGAAATATTATCAGTAATTAAACATAAGCCCACCTCAGTGGTACAGAAGGCATACGAATTCTAAGAGTTTTAAGGAATTGGACACAACTTGTCAATAAAGATAGTCTCTTCCTGGCATTACTTAGAATAGTTGTTCAGAGCCATGTCCTGTTTAAAATACATTAAAAACGTGTGATTGAATTAGCCTAACTGACACAGTAGACAATAATTCGAACTGATTTGGAAAAAGTTTTAAAGTTATGGTAGTGTAAATACAAAACTTAATGTGAAATAGTAAAAGTACAGTTCTATAGAGTTGTTTAGACCTATATTATATTTCATTTATTTAAGCAGAGTTTAAAATTTTCATGGTGAAATGTGTTTTCATATAAAAATAAAGAGATGATAAGACAATCTTCTCAGTGCTTAACCCACAGCAAACAATAGGAAGCATTGTGTTTTACTGTGACTTTTTCTTTTTCCTTATTTTTTCTTTTCTTATCTTTTTTTTTGTTTGTTTGTTTTTTGGTTTTTTGAAACAGGGTTTCTCTGTAGCTTTGGTACCTGTCCTGGAACTAGCTCTTGTAGACCACGCTGGCCTTGAATTCACAGAGATCCGCCTGCCTCTGCCTCCCAAGTGGTGGGATTAAAGGCATGTGCCACCACTGCCTGACTACTATGACTGTTTCTATCTGAGCACCGCCATGGTAATGGTATAATTACATGTATACTCTGTTTTCATAGCAATTATTTAACTTTACCTTAACTTATTTTCATCTCATTATCCTGGGGTATAAGTACAAGACAAGAAATAGATGTTTTGGTGGATGAGAGAATTCAGAATATTTAAAAGAATGGCAGTGTAGCAGCCATGACATTATAGATTCTCCAGGGAAAGAAAAAAATTGAGGTCAAAGACATTTCCCAAAGCCAAGAAGAAGACATTTTCCTATCATGGTACAAAATTGCCAGGGGATGTCGGGATTTGCCTTTGTTTTTGCCTTCTGCTCTAAGTGTTAGACATAGCTTCAGAGACCTTTCGTTGCAGTGCAAATCACACTAGATCTGTGCGGCTTAGACAACATTTTATGATCATCACTAACAGTGTTAACAAAGACTAGCAAGGTGATTTTTGTTTTGAATCCTTTATGCAGATGTGGACCAGGAGGCATATGGTGCTGGAGACATCTGAAAAATTGACTAAGCTGGATGCTAAGAATAGTTCATTCTCATGTGGCTGCTGGGAACTCTGCCGAGATATTGCACTTGACCTCCTCACTAGCTCACTGCATGGACTCGGATCTTTAGAAAAAGTGACCTAAAAGCAAATCTTGAGATTGTTGTGGAATTTGCAAATTTCTGGTGATCTGCTCTAAAATTTATCAGACTAATATTTAAGGTTATAAAAATTTAATAAAAAGAAGCTTTTTGTCAGAAGACAGGCACTGTTGGCCTAGCTGGACAACAGTCTGTAAACCATTCTAATAAATCTCCTTTTAATATAAACGATATATGAATTATATATATGTATATATATATATATTCATTTTGCCAGTTCTGTTCTTCTAGAGACCCCTGACTAAAATTATTGGTATTCAATTATTCATTCTTATTGTATTAGGTCTTACTTATATTAGGAGTCTCAACATTTGGTGAACAATGGTTTATTTTTATTGAATAATCTTGATAAAATTTTTCCATTTATTAATTTATAATGGCATTCTTTTTGTCTTATGAACAATTTTGTCCTGTGATCTACATCATCAAATAAAATAGTATGCCTGCTTTTTTTTGGTGTCATTGCTTGGTGTGCAGAATTCTATGCCTTGCCTTTCTTCCCTGTTTGTATCCAGTCTTTGCTGCTGAGTTGGACACGGCTGACTCTTTCCTGCTTTTCATTTGTCAACTATGTCTCTCGTGAGATTTATTTTTCCTTATGTTTTCACAGTCAGGAGTATTTATGATGTATTTAAATATCTTCTGTATTGATAGCTTAGTTACTGGAGTTACATACCTTTATTTCTTTGTCAATCAATAAAAATAGATAATTTTGGCAAGTACATGACACTCACAGAAGGCTTAAAATGTAATTATTTACTCTCAATGCTTACAATATATTATTTAATGTTTTGATGACTTATAGCTTTTTGCTGAGACGATTTCCATTATTCTTATGGTCTTATGATTTAATTCTTTTCCTCCTATAGGATTTAATATTGCATTTTTGTGTTGTTTTATTTTTGAAACACTTGACATCTTGGCTATAGTGTGCCCTGTTTTCTCCTGCAATTTGTGTGTGAATTTCTGAACATTTTTCATGTGTGTATTTTAATTTCTTTTTTATTTTTAATTTTCTTTAAATAATATTGTTTTAATTTATTTTACATACCAACCAGTTTCCCCACCCTCTTCTCCTCCTGTCCTCTTCCCTTTCGACATCTACTCTTATCCCTATCTGATCCTCTTCTATCTCCATTCAGAAAGGGGCAAGCCGCCCATGGGCTTGCACAAAGCATGGCTCATCAAGTTGGGACATTACCGAGCTCCTCCCCTTACACTGAGGTGGAGTCATGTACTTTAGCAAAGGTAAGAGGTTACCAAAAGCCAGCTAAGCCCCAGGGAGAGGTCCTGCTCTCAAGGCGAGAACCTTACTAAGAGACCAAGCTGAATGATTGTCACACACCTGCAGGGGGCCTCCCTAACTGATCTTGCATCTGTGAGATCCCGCGTGGTCAGGTCGTTTGAGTCTGTGGGTTACCCTACCATGACCCCATGGCTGACACACTTTCTTTTCCCTCTCTTCCACAAGACTCTCAGAGCTCAGGACAGTGCTTGTCTGTGGATCTCTGCCTCTGCTTCCATCAGTTACTGGGTAGAGTATCTCTGATGGCAATTAGGGAAGTCACCAATCTGCTTACAGAAGATGGCCAGTAGAGATCTCTCCGCTATTGCTAGAAGCCTCACATGGGGTCATCCTTGTGGGTTCCTGGGGTTTTGTCTGGCACCAGGTTTCTCCCTAACCCCGAAATGTTTCCTCCCACCAAGACACCTTTTGCTTACTCACCTCTTCCATCCTGTCACCAACCTACCTCCCTTGTGTGGGTTTTAATTTCTTTCCTTAGATTTTTCCAACTCTTGTGCTGTAATCTTGTTGAATAGATTTGTATGTCTGTAGTTTTTATTACGATTCCTTCTTAGGCTTAACCTGTTGACCATTTCCAAGAGTTTTGAAAGTTATAATCTCATTTATATATTGGTTTATTTCTTTTTTATGTCTTTATTTTGTTTATAGTATTTTTTCAACCTTCTCAGTCTTCCTTAACATGCTTTCTACTATGGTCTATACTTTGGCGTTGTGTTCTACTATGCTTCTCATTTTTTATTTGTTTAATTGAGTCATTCATTTCTAACATCCTTCCTTTTCTCCTTTTTTTCCCTCATCCCTTCCTTCCTCCCCCACTTCTAACTGTTCACTTTCTAACTGGTATGGCAGAGATGGAAATATTCTAAAGAAATATTCACTTTTCTCACTTTACCATTAGACTATTGGAAGGATAGACCCCAAGAACAGGGAATTACTGCAGGAATTTGATGTTGGGAGAAGAGAAAGCCCAAGCCTGTTCTATGAAGAGCAGTCATTTTCCTCTTAGAAATAGAAGATGTGAAAGAGGTTTGGAGCTCATCAAATGACCCAGGGGCCAAGAACAGAACTAAACTGGTTTCTGTTCTTAGTTCATCTGCTCATTTGTTTTCTCTTTAATGTCAATGGCCACTGTTGCAAGTATGCTTTGTAATAATTCTCCACCTGACATTTTACTGATTATTATTCTTTATTCCTTTTATTCTCATTATTCTTTTCTCTTCCATTTATGCCCTTTGTCCTCCAAAAAGTCTCCCACTTTTGTGGTGTTTAGATAGACTGACTGATAGACAAGAGATATTATTCATTACATATGTGAGTGAAATGAGTTGACCTTTTTTGTTTATCAAGATGATTTCTAGTTAAAAAATGGTTGTATCATACTAATTATCCTGCAGAAATTTGAAATTTTCGCCAGATAACATTTATGACTAAGTAATTAAAACCCAATAAGTTACAAGTTTAGCAAATAAAAAGAAAATATACTATATAATGAAAATACTATGGTGCTTAAACTAGATAAGAAACAGAGGGTACAAATATACTCTACATGCTGGTTGACAAGTACATTGCCCACAGTTCACATTGAAGAACATACAAGGGCTATCTAGTTTATAGGAATAACCAACTAAACTTGGATTACTGGTAATGATATTAGTATAGTGTGACATAAACTAAAAATGGACCATGCTTTTCTATAGCCTAAATCAAAATCATCTAATGTGCTAGTTTGAACAAAAATGGTTTCATAGGCTTCTCTGTTTCAATATGTGGTCTCTAGTTAGTGCAAATATTTGAGAAGGATTAGGAAGCATGGCCTTGATGGGGTAGGTGTGGCTTTGTTGGTGGAGGTGTGTCTCAGGAGGCAGCTCTTTCAAAAGCCAGGTCTAGTAGGATCACTTTCTAGCTGTTGTCTGTGGATTAGGTTGTAAAGCTTTCAGATGATACTCTAGTACCATGCCTCCACGTGGGTATCCTCCTTCTCTGCCATGATAATGAACTAGCCTTCAGAAATTGTAAGCAAGTCTCTGACTAAATTGTTTTTTGCAAGAATTCTTTGTTCACGGTATCTCTTCACAGCAAGTGAATACTAGAACATATACTTTCACTGTTAAGTAAAATTTGGCTTAAGGTTAAGTTTATTTATAGACACATGAACAATCACAGAAATCTTGATTATTTGATCAGGATAGGCAAAAAATATAAAGAGACAATATTTGTTGATTATGTATCTGGTAAGAATTGAGTGTCCAGCACGTGTAAGGAACTTCTACAAATGAGCAGCAACAACAAAGGCAATGCGATTACAGAATTGGCAAAGTATCAGGTAGTACTACGAAAACTGTGCATTGTAAATAGGCATAGATAAGCTCTTTGAAACCAACGGTAATTAGAGAAATACAATTCAAAATCACACTGAGTTACTTACGTACCCACTAAGAATACTTATATATTTGTTTTCTAGAGTGGTCAAAAAACACTAGACTGAACTGGGCATGGTGGTGCACGCCCATTATCCCAGCACTCAGGAGGCAGAGGCAAGCAGATCACCATGGTTTTGAGGCCAAACTGGTCTACAGAGATAGTTCCAGGAAAGATTCCAAAACTACACAGAGAAATCCCGTCTCTAAAAACAACAACAATAAAAATATGCCAAACTGTGGGTTGATTTAATAATGCAAAAAAATACTTTCTTAAAGTTCTGATGGCTAGACATTCAAGTTCAAGGGTCAGTTGTTGGTTTACTCTGGAATGTCCTCTTGCCTTGTAACTGCTTGTTGCATGTTCAGATCAATTTTTATATATCTTTGTTTATCTTTCCTCACCATCACCAATAACATGTGATTACAACTCATCCATATATCCACTTTAATTTAATTATCTGATTTTAGTCTCAATTTCCAAATACCTGAACTTCTAATGTTGAAGGCTTCAATGTAGAATTTTTAGAAAACATACTTCCACCAATGAAAGCACAAATAAAAATAAAAAAAGCAAAATAAAACAAGGAATAACAACAAAAATCCTAACTCACATTAAGTAGAAAACAATAAACACTGGAATAGATGTGGAGCATCTGGAATTTCTTTTTCAAATTGTTGGTAGAATTATGATATGGAACACTTGATACAGAGAAAACTCTTATAATTTGAGCAAAGATTAGAAATCTACATTCTCATCTGATCAAGCAGTTCTCTTTCCATGTAGATATTCAAAAGAAGTGAGAGTATCCAAGATATAACTGCATATACATGTTGATCCAGCAGGATGATTATAACAGCCAAGGTTTGAAAACAACCCAGGCATCCACTGAGACTACATTCCAGATCTTCCACTGATGCTTACACATCTGCAAATCAGGAGAATTTAAATACTCTTTAACATGAAATAAAACAATTGTGGAGCACTATATTCCCAGTGTATCGATCCTATGAATTCTGGAAATGAGACTCGTCAGCAGGAATGGCTCTGTGGATGATGACTGACTGCAAACTGCTTGGAGAATCTATAGCTTTCCTCCCCGAACCTTTAATCACCTGTACATGTTTATTGATTTTTTCCTCCTATGGAGACATGTCTCTACTACAAGACATAGAACATTTCTTATAGTAGATTAGACAATGGCTTATAACGCTCTTCAACTTAGGGATGAAGTGCTCTAGTGAAAAGAGAGTGAGAAAAAAGATAAAGAAAAACTTCACAAACTTCATCTTTTTTGCTTGATCGTGGTTGTGATTCATAATGGCATCAGGAAAGGATATTTATATCAACTAAATGATTGCCTGGATCTTTCTCAATATTCTTTTGTCTGATTTTGATGAATGAACAGGCAAGAATAGAAGAAAAGGCATGAGCAACTCTCCTCGGATCCTTGGGAGGATGACAGGCGGTTCCTGATGTGAATATGCCAGAAAGTGAGATACTTAAGTATCCACAGGTGTATCTGGGAAGTCAGAGCTAGGAAGAGCAATCGAGGAAAGAGAAGAGAAAATCATGCCTTTCAGTGTAGTTGTGTGATTAACTATGTAATTAGGAATTAGAGCTCACATTTCCTCCCCCCCCCTTACGTTTGTAGGGCACTAAGTCAGTCATAGAATTCCACGAGTGTTGCCTGTTACTGGAGGGCCACAGTATATACTGACTCTCCTGGATTTTCACTATTTCTCTCTGGGTTTGCCTTCACCAAACTGGTCTGCCTTACAGTCGACTTCCCTGTTACTAAAACCTATGGACTTTAGTAGAACAAGTACCTTTCCTGATTCTTTTCTTCTAAATTAGGTACATTTATTTGTTTTTTTTTTGTATTATGAATAGTCTAAATTTGTTAGTTTACATACTATTACATACCTAAAGTGATGATTTTATTTTACTGAAATCTTATTTTTCTGTTTAATGTTTTTATGACCAGCAATTTCTACTGTAGTTTTTGGACTGTGATAAAAGAAAGCAAAGGATAAGTTTTATAACACCCACTTACCAGAGTCGGCTCTACCCAGTTTCAAGCTTAGATTTTTACACTCACAGGGTTGAAAAATTGTTTTCAGCTTTCAAAAACTCTTGTCACCTAGCTGAAATAGAATCAATAAAGAATAGCATTTGAAAATGCAATCCTAAATTAAAATATAGAATTTTTCTCTAAGGCAACAAATCAAATATACTCATTTTATAAACTAAATTCAGTTTGTTATAAGTTAACTTTTTAAGAATTATAACCTTGAATGTTCCAGCCACCTGTATAAACTGATATTAACACGGCAAACTTGTTTTATAATACTTTTTCAAAAGAGAAAATTAAAGAAAATAGTCTAAAAATTTTGTTAACCACTAGTGTTTCTAATATAAACGCAAAGAAATGGCTGTGATAGAATATTTTCAAAGAAGGTTTATGTTCTACATGTCAGTATATGCCACTGTACTTCTTTCGGTAGTGAGCATTCAACAGAAAAATCAGGCTTCAGGGTCACAGGTCCAAAGTAGATTGAATCAACAGAAGTGGGAAAAAAAAAAAAAAAACAGCTAGACCATCCTAGCTAGACCACCATGGCTTGAATTGGCTTTGCTATTAATCGACTATGGGAATTGGTTATAGTTTGTGGGACTATAAAGAAAGCAAAGTGGTTAAGAGCATTGGATGCTGTCCTGAAGATCTTTTTTTGATTACCAGAACCCACAAAATACATGTCTGTATTTCCAATTTCACTTAACCTCATATCCTCCTCTGGCCTTTGTGGGCAACAAGCAAGTTGTTCAGAGACATGCAAGCAGGCAAAACACCCATGCACATAAAATAAAGTAGATAAGAACAATACAGCAGAAGAGAAGAATCAAGTAGAAGAGAACACTGAAAAAAAAAAAAAAAACTAAAACATTCATCCTCACAGTCCTTTAATATAGATTTTTGATACTGAGAAATACCAGGCAATTTATAAGCAGCTAAGTTTCATGTGACTGAAATTTACACAGTGTAGGGAACTGGGTCAAGTATTGCCCCACACCAACATCTGGATCGAACCCAATCACCATTCAGTAAAGAAAGCTAAGGAAATGCAAATAGAATGATGATGATGAGCCAGGAACAGCAGTACAACTGTAATCTCTGTAGGTGGCAGGTTGAAACAAGAGAACCTCAAATGTAAGGAAATGTCTGAATTCTTAGCAATACTCTATGTAAAAAAAAAAAACTGTATCAAGCAAAAACAATGAAACAGTTGAAGTACTAAGTACTAAGAAAAAACAATGTGTTTATCAGGATTTAAATGTAAGATGAAGATTATGAGAATGGGAAATAAGAGTCTACATGTAGATAATAATAAATTGTTTGTTTGGTGTTATAAAAAGTAAAGCCCCAGTTTTTGAAATGTTTTATGAAGTATGTAACTTTTTGACAGTATTTGAATAAATGGCTACAGCAATACTCACAGCAATGGCTGCTATATTGGAATAAAGACTGAAATTGGTTCAAAGAAGGCCCATATTAAGCAACGAGGGCACTGTAACTTTGCAACTTAGTGATATGAACTGAATATGGGAGAGTATTTGAGGACAGAGATATTCCATTGTGTTTTTAGATTTCAGTCTACATTAAAATTCTGAATTATTAAGAAAATATAAATATTTTACATTTTGATAGCAGAGCACATTTTGTAAAATGATAACATGGTTTATAGAGCCAATGTTGGGTGAATACTAGAATAATTATACTAAATAATATTATATTTATTAAGTTTTATCTCACTTAATGTGGCTTTCTTTTCTGGTATATCAAATACTTATAAAACATATTAATTATAAGAACTTCCAAATATTTTTAATGGTACTGCTAATGAGTTAATATACCAAAGATATGGGTTGAATATAATGACTTTGGGTCTGTAAAGCTCCATTACTTTAATACTGAAATATGATTACAGTAACATGTATATTTTCTGTTTTTTTCTGTTATTTATGAATAGAAATGTAGAATAAGGAGAAAATATAACAAAAACAACAATGTATTTCCTAATGCATAGTTGCATGAATATAAGAAATCAAAGTGGCACTACTTGTTTTATGTCAAGATAAGAGCCAATATCAAAAGCATTATTGACATTGTTGTGATGCATTTGTACCACCTTTAATTTATTCCTCATTAAAGAATGTTACCTTAATTAAAAATCTATGTTTATAAGTGCACTCAAGTCCTAAAAATATTTCTTTAGATTTTTTATGCATGAAAGCTGTTTGTAAACAACCATTATCAAAGCTGTAGTATTAATACCTACTGTTGTTGTTATGCTATACAGAATATAATTATAGGCATGTAACTCTATTCAGCACAAACTAAAGTTCTTTATATACCTTGTATATAAAAGAAACTTCTTGATGATTCAAGAGAGTACATTAGTTGCTGTCTATCTCTGTTAACTCAAGCAGCATGCCATTTCTCAAAATGCACTGTGAATAGATTGGTCTGTCCCATATCCTTTTTATTCAAATTCTGTGTGATTTTTTTTCAACTATATTTTATGGAGCAGCTGCAGGGCCTGAGCTTCTTTTTGTCTTGAAGAAAATAAAGGCCTCATTTAGCTCTTGCTGGAGTTCCTAACGGTAAATGTGTTTGTTAGTCTAATGTATCCATTCTTTGTGTAGCCATCACTCCAGACAGCTCTGCAGCTTCCTTCCCTGCTATACTATCAGGACACAGTAGGTCATGGCCACATTCTTCCATTTCACAAAAGAGCGAGAGGTGTGAAGAAAATGTTTGTGTACATTTGAGCCTCCCTGACTATGGTGATGCAATTAGCATGAGACTGAGGCTGACAATAGCCACAGGAAGGAGAAGAAATGTTCCTGACAGCTTTACTGCAACGATGTTAATCAGACAGAGATTGTGTAGAAAAGGGTGCTGTGTTTAGTTGCTGGTGTCGTACTATGCCCTGCTTTCTTTATCATCAGGCGATATTCAAAACTCTCTGAGAAGCAGTCAGTGTCTTGATTTGGATGATGCAAAAGCATGTCCTGTTGTAACCATGACTACCCTGTCCTGAGGAGACCTGGCATACAATGAAATCCACTCATTATAACTTTCTAATGCTTCCCAGTTCCTAGTTTACAAAATTCTTTCCAGGGTTATTGCACTTGATTTCTATCTTGGTGAATAATTTGGCAAGTCCACAGCTTTTCTAAGCATTTGTCTCCTCAAAACAATTGCACACCATTTTCAGCACATTCCCGATTTCTACCTAAAAATTAACTTTCAGAACTGTCTCTTACCCAGGTGTCTTTTAGAGCAGTGCTGTTTTATTTCAAGCCAAAATTATGCCACCCATTAGTCATGTATAATGGCTTCCACACTGTGGAGACTTTAGTACATTTTCAATGATGTGATTTACTAAATTTTATGTTTAAAATGACTGTATTATGATCAGGAATAGTAAAAGACATGCACAGTGCATTCAGAAACAATATCTAGAGTTATGATGGCAATTACTTTGACATACTTGAGTGAGTCCTTCTTCCATTTCAGTATCGTAATTCACAACCTTTTATGTTATGATTTTAGAATCTTTGAGAAAAAAATTAATATTATTAATTCTTATGTATTTTAAATGTACATACTTTCATATTGGCTACAATGAGCGACCACTGAAGGATTTAACAACCATAAAGTAGAACAAGAAAATGCACATTTTATATTACAACTTTTACTTAGCTGATAATTTCAATATATCTAAAAATCAGGTGACTATTATGTCTGAGTTACAAAGTAACAACTAGAAAACCACGTCTGAAGGCTTTGCCAACTACAAATGTGTGGATAGAGGGTGAGCAATAGGTAGTGGTGTAGGAAGTCACCATGTAGAACATTATTGCAAGTGTAGAAGTCAATCACAGCACCTGAATCATACACCTGAGAGAGAGAAGCTACAATACAGGTCACCTAGATGTGTAGTTTAAAGCAATATATGAAGAATGATGTGAACAGATATATTAAACATTCTTATTTACCTGACACTTTTCATTAAGGACAAATTTTAACGTTTCTTTGAAGATTGTTGCTAATCATTTCTTTTTTCATCTGCCGCAAAAATAATGACAAATGAAAATAACACTTCATCTAGGGTGGCATATTGCGGCATTCCTTCCGTTCACAATAGCATGCAGAGTGATACTAACATTATGTGGGTCTTGTTTAGATAACAATATTGTTGAGATTGCGTGAGAGTGGACTTCCTAGCATATGTAGGAGATACTATCTAACCATAGCCGTTTTAGTCTTACAATCTTTCTGCCCCACGAGCTTTAACTGTAGGGGGGGGGTACATTGTAGATATATCACTTAGGATTGGACACCCCACATTTTCTTAGCCTCTGTATTTTGACTAGGTATGGGTCTCTGTAGAAATATCTATCAATTACAAAAAGAAGTTCCTTTGATAAGAGGGGATAGCTTATCTGTGTATATAAAAGCAAAAAAGTTTATAATAAATTAAAAATTATATTGGTTTAAGAGCTCAGCTAGAGTCAATAACACCTGTAGCAATGAGTCGTTGGCTGGCTTTACATGTCTCCACATGAATTTTCCCCTACAGAATGGTGTTAAGTTCAATTAGAGAACTGTTTCTTACCTCCCAGAAGTAAAAGGTAGCTATTGTAGTTATTGTGTTGGACCCCATCATTGCTGTAGTATTTAAGCTTGTAACTGGTTAGGATTTTGATTGATTTTTATCCATTGGAGACTTAAACAGCACCCACAAATATAAGCAGGATATAAGAACTGGACATCAGAGAGGAAGCTTCCAAGTAAATTCTACCTCAATTCTTCCAAAGTACTATGTCTGAAGCTTGTGGACTGTTCAGCAATATGAGCTTACTTTCAAATTCTGGTAAGTGATCAAAATAATGTTAATAGCCTACGATGTTTTGGGAGTCTCTTGGACTCTCTATGACAAACAGCTTGAAGGGAAGATTCTCATGCATGATAGTCCCTGGATCCTGTTGGGAGCATTATCACTCCAATCTGAGCCCATGGATTCTCAACAGTATGATGACCTAAACAAGACTTTCAATAACAGTTTGTGTGCCAATGTAGATGAGGGGATTTCCAAAGACCCTACCTTTAGATGAAGACCGACAGGAGTTTAATTGCTCTTGAGAGAAGGAGGGCCAGTTTGCTGGAAGGATGAACCCAATCAAGAGGTCAAGTGGTCATCTACATATTACTAACATTAAATAGATTCAATAATATATATATATATACATATATGTGCATTTATGTGTATTTATCCATAAATATACTTACACACATGTAACAATAATAATTAAAGAAGTCATAAACTTGATATGGAGGTACTTCAAAGGGGTTTGTGGAGAGATAGGGAGAGGTAGAAATGATATACATGCAGTACTCATATATAAAATTATAAAAAATAATGGACACTCTAATAGACACTCTAATGCTTCATGCAACTAATGACCACTGAGAGAAGGGGAAATTAATTTTTTTCTGAAGGATTAATTACTAATTGGTTATGTAATGCAAAGTGGTCAGCATGAAATCACATAGAAACAAAGATTACCAAATGAACTCTGCAGTGTGTGTGTGTATTATTGTATATGCACATGCCTATGCACATACACACACATACATATAATGAAAGAAAAAAGCCATTAATATGAAAGTGAATCGGGAACATGAGGATTTGAGGGAAAGAACATAAAAGGAGTTGGAGGAAAGAAAAGTAAGAAGGAAGGAATCTAATTAGATATTAATAAACACAAAAATAAAAATAATAAAATTTCATACTTAAAGGAATATTTAAAATGAAAAATGAAAAAATATATAAATGATACATAAATGATAAAGAAGTTAAAAACTTATAAATAACAATTTTTAAATCTGATAAAGTTAAAGAAAAATAACTGATAATATATGACTCTGATTGTACCTATCTGTTTAGTAAAGTAAAACTGGTGCTAGTTTTACTACATTTTTGAATGGCATGCTTATTCAAAGTTACTGTTGATGATACCCATGGTCCTACTTCAGGACAAAGGAACACATTTTCATAGATACTTGTAGCTCTTAGAGTTGACAGCAAACATCCTCCTTGGATGACAGCTGCCTTTGCCAAAGGCACTTTGTCACCTGACACCTCTGTTGTGTGAGAGACACAGGGTGCAAGGCCTTATACTTCCTCAGTCACAGAAAAATCTGGAGAGCTATGCCGATTCCATTTCTGTCAAGGGCTGAGGCTAGGACTCATATACTGCATCCTTGTTGGAATCTTTCCTAGACATAACTCTACCTCATCCATTCCCCTCCATATTAATTTTGACTAAGTCTTCCTGAGTGTGCTTTCTGGGAGCAAATCTTCAGGGAGAAATTACCCAATCTTTCTGAAGAAAGACTTCACATAAAAATAATTTAGGTTAGGTATGTGGTTTCCTTGTGAGAAGACTCATTTTGCAATGGTGGTATTAGTAATTGCAAATGGCATGTTTAAACACATGGGCTAAACTGCCCAGCAGTACCTAGGGTCTCCTGCACCAATGAAGAGACTCATTTAAAGTTGTTCCAGGGGTAGTATAAATTAAAAAAAAGGCATTAACTGTATCCTAAGCCAACATGGACTTCTGGCCTTAATTGTAGAATAGAAACTAAATTCAAGGACCATGATCAGACAAATACATGACTAATCATCTCATGATTCTGGGTTCTTGTGCTTTAAATGACTAAATCTATGAGTAAACTGTATTGTTTCATCTTAAATAAGAATTATTGCATGATAATTTGGTGCTAAAGTCTTCTTTAAATCCCCACACTGCTTTCTATAGAAAAATACATTCAACTGTATTTTGCATTGCTTAAAAATGCTTTTGTTTTTACGATTATTATATAAGATTCTTGAAGGCACAGACTAAGAAAATACACCATGTTTATATTTTAGACTATGTGCAAGTGATAGATGTGTATTCAGGGAACACACTGGAGACACCTTTAGTAGGAGGGCAAAGAATAAAATTTAGTTGTTGCAGTCTATAAGAAACACAGTTTTAACTCTGACAATCCCTGACATTTATAGGCCAATTCCTGAGGGCCATATTGGTCATAATGTCAAATCGAATATACTATTAATATACTTCTCTGGATAAGTCTGAATGTTATGGGTTCATCATCCGTGTGAAGGGCCCATAACTCAAAAATCTACACACCCAGTTGAGTTATTAAAGAATCTCTCTTAGGACAAAGCAAAACATAAGCTTGGTTTATGATAAGGTCTGGGTTCATAAAGTGGCCTTTGAGAAAAATGGAACAAAATAAAATAAAATAAAACTAATCATATAATAGAAGGGGAAAACCAGAGAGTGTTCTAGTAGAATTAGTCATGAGGACTTTACAGGTTTTTATCAAGCTTGTCAGAAAAGGTGGTAAATGCTTTCATGTAGTTTTATACTTAATATAAAGTTGCAATTTATTTAACAATCAGAAGATTATCATTTTGCAGTGTAATAAGACAATGAGACAGTTTCAATTGCTTCTAGCATAAAGAATAAAAGTATGTGTTAAAATGATTTTGACTAATAACTTAAAAGAGAATATCAATGAAATTTGGTCTGGAGACTGTTTCAGTATCTTCTAAACTTATCATCTGTGAGGTAGTCTGTCAGTTATTTCTGTATTTTTCTGTCATCAATTTTTTAACATTTTTGGGATCTGACTTAATTAAAAAATATTGTTGGTGGAAATATCAGATTTGCGTGGTAATTTCTTTTCCTAATCTAAAGTCCCTTAAATTTAATAGAATTTCTTCCCCAGAGGATACTGGAGGCTATAGTAAAACTTGGTCTGCTATGCTGTTGTTTGTCAAATTTTGTGTGCAAAGACTGGTGCAAGTTTCCATTTGAATTTGGAATTGAGCAATTATAATTTATTATAACAAAAAGTAAATAGACTATGGCCTCCGTTGAACTCTGTATTAAAGTACCATTTAAAAACTGTTCAAAGCATTTTCTTGACTATTTTTATTGCAACAGTATTTTTCCCATGAGCCAGTCTATGATTACTATAATATATAATCTTACATTCTGCAACCAAAATCATGGTAGTCTACTATAGCTGGTAAATCACCCATCTAAAGAAAATAATAACGTAAGTCTTTAATTTTCCATTAATTGTAGTTTAGGGAGGAAGGGAAACCATGACTGTGTAAAGTTCTGAGTGAATCCGTGCTGTTGACATGGGGACCAACATGCCAAGGTGTCTTAGACTCAAAGAAAGATAATGGAGACTTCCACACTTGGTGAGGCTTAGAAAATTTCCAAAGTCTTTCTCTGGGCAATGTGCAAATGTTGGTAGTATGTACAGAAAAAAAAAAAAAAAATGTCTACCTAACTTTCTACCCCACTCACCCTGGGATATTTACAGCCTTAAGATTGTCTATTCCTTTACAGAGACTGCACCTATTAAGATAAGCTAAAACTCTCTCTTTGATTCAGTTGTATACCATAAACCCTACCTTCTTATTTTGTCAGTATGCAATGACTCATCTGCTCTCTGTTCAGCTGAATATAACAAACACACTGAGATAGTTGGCTGCTGAGCCTCCCTCAAGAGCACAGTCCACCCAACCTCAGGTTTTTGATGTCATCTTATCTGTTCTCCTGTCCTTCAGAGCCCCAGTCATGTGAAACTCCTGGAGACAAGAAAGAATGAAGCAATGTAGTTTCTAAGTAATTAAACTTTGATGTGACATTTTAGAAATAAATCCCGTGGTAAAAATATAAAAAAATGGAAACATGGTTTTGTTTTCTACAGTGGGCCAGTGATAGGTAGAAAACATTACTATTCACCATTTTAAGTGTTTAAAAGGTCAAATAATTTCTCCAATACTAAGAAATCCAGAATATGATTGCTAATCTCTATGGCCCCCAATTTCTTTAAATATAGTTAATTTGGTATGAGTAATGTAGTATATGTGTACTATGGGTTCTATATTAATGAACACCCTCATTTTATAAAGAAAACCCCAAATTGGAAATTGATGTCATTTTTTTTCAAATGTAGGAAAGATTATAAAAAGAATATGCTTTGTAATCCTTAATAGTCTAAGGATTATTGGAGTAATCATATGAATCTGTCAGTCTATCACACAAATGAAAAATTTTTTTTTCTTTTTTTTTTATTTTATTGAGAATAAGAAAAAAAAGTTTCCGCCTCCTCCCAGCCTCCCATTTCCC
>NW_026067931.1:930094-943735 GCF_014885135.2 Alexandromys fortis | reverse complement strand
CTTTGCTGTGAATGAGTCTCTGGGTGTATCTTTTCAGTGTAGAAGCAGGGACCGTCCCGTTGAGCTGGAACTCCTCAGCACCCAAACATGGACTACCGTCCAGATGGAACTCCTCAGGACCGCTCTGGGTGGGTTGTGGATGCAAGCCTGATGTCTCTCCCCAGTGTTGTCTCTCCTGGTGCCTGGACCGGAACTCCTTGCTGGTAGGTGTCTCGTAAACAAAGGACCTACCTAGCTTGCTGCAGGCAGGCTAGTGGGGACAAAGGAGCTAGCACCCTCCCGTTTGCCCTGCCGATTCGGATTCAGTCCTAGAGCCCGAACAGGCTGGGCTGGGAGATGTTATGTGATCAGAGAGGGAAGGGAGTCAGACGGAGGCGGGGGTAGGGTTGTGGGTGCAAGCTGGGTGGGATAGGAAGAGAGAGGAGGTATCGGGCAGAGTAGCCCCTGAGGATGATCAGGCCAAATGAAAAATTTTTAAAGGTAGAAAAATTAGTGAAACTGTGTGACAAATAAACTGTAATTTCCTGCTCAGAGAAATAATTGGCAATTTATATCCTTCACTGTTACAGAATCGTACATTATTAGGTAATCAGTTAATACATTGGGAAAAGTACACCCATATGTACAACCTAATAAATATAATACATGATTAAATATCAATTAAAAAATGAATACCTTTAGGAACTAACAAAAATCAGAAAGTCCTTATCTTATATCAATATGTATTTGAATATGTATATTTACTTATTTATGAAACAGGAGGAAATTAAGTAATTATTTATTTATTGCATCTTCATGGGCACCAAATCTTCATATTTCAGAAATAATAGGAAATGCATGCGAACAAAAAAAATCTGAACTCCCATAACCTCAGCAACTTCGTGGGAGAAAGATATCACGTGCACTGATTGAATCAAGAGGTGAGTGACTGGCCTTGCAGCTGGACAGCCCAATCTCTAGGTACTATATGCCCTCAGCACACCTTGTTCCCCTTCCCCACCAATTGCAGCCACACTAGCCAGGAAACAGGAGCGCCTCCTGTGGGCAGGCTGATACACTCCCATTTGACCCTATAATCTACAAGTCTTACTCTGACCCAAACCCACCCATCCCCCATGACCATGCAACTCCCTGAGACACAGACACTATCTACACTGTAGCATGATTAATAAAGAAAGACAGAAATTGGGGTTTAACTTGAAAATCAGAAAAGCAAAAACAGCCAGCCACTAGCTATTACCTCTACCTTAGTCTGAAAAGGCGATCTTGCCTCCAAGAATCTTAGAATGAGACTGTGAGTGAGAGCTGTGTTTTCTAGTTTTATATTACTCTCTAGTATTGGGATTAAAAGCATGAACCATACTGTCCAGTTTCTGTGGCAAATTTGCGTGGATACTGGGATTAAAGGTATGTGTCACCATTGTCTGGTCTATAAAGTTGATTAGTATGGCTGCTTTACTCTCTGAAATTCAGGCAGGCTTTATTTATTAAAATACAAATAAAATATCCCCACACTAAACTAAATGGACCAAGAGGCAAAGATACTGCTTGCACCAATTGGAGGAAGAAAAGGGTAGATACAAGGGCAAGAATTAATTCAACAACCTAAAGAGCAATATGACATCACCAGAACCCCCTGGCTCTGCAACAGCAAGACTTGAACATATCAACAGAAAAGAAACAGAGAAGCAAAAGAAGCTGAAGAAGCTGAGGAAAATGACCTTAAAAATGACTTTATGACTTTTTTGGTCTTATGGCCGTAAAAATAATTTATGAATATATTTGTTTATGATATTTATTTATCTAAAGGTTAGACATTTTCTTTCTGAGGAGAAAAGTAAAGAAGTACATGCTTTCCTGATGGTATCCTTCCCTTTATTTCAGCTTAAATAATCTCTGACAGTTACAAGTTACATCTATGATGACATGGCTCCACATCTTACTTTTACATACCTTTCTCCTCTACATCTTTTCTATACATCTTCACATTCCTTCTCTCCATAGAGTTACAAATACCCACACAGTCACAGCTATCCAGTAACTGTTCATATAGCTCTCTCTCACACATACATACTTCTTCTCTATCATTCATTCAGTCTTTACTCACTCACTCTCACTCTTTTGTTCTCTCAAACTTCTTCTCTCATTCAGCACACAGACACCCTTCAGATTCTTCAGCAGCTCCCACATAATTCTACAGAACCTTCTATCTCCACACTGCGCCTTCTGCTGCCTCTGCCCTTTGTTCCTTTCATCACTGCCTCCCCTCCTTTTACTCTGTCCTCTGTTTTTGTTCTGCCATTCAAAGCCAAACTCAGAAGTTACATTTTCAGGACCTAACCCATACTCATAACACATGTAAACTCAAGTAGTTTCTTTCAGCCTAGGGATATCATACTGACCTATGCACATAGCTCTAAGTTGCTCAGGGTTCCCAGACAGTAAGCAAATAGTTGGCCTAACCTTGAGCATGAGACTGGAACTACATATAAAAAGTCAATTGTTGAGAAAGTTATATCTAATTAACTTCTATTTTGACCTAGAATCAGTAAAAACAATACCTGGAAAAATGACCTCATTCATTAGTCTCTAGGAACAACTAGATATTGGTTTCCAGGGCAACCAGCCAGCTTTGAATTTGCTCTAAAGTCTAAAGTTCACAGTCTATCTTTCTGAGAATCCTATTTCTATCTGAGTAATGCAAAATGTTCTAGTATTATTCTATTAATAAAATTATAAGGCTTAAGCATAATCTTCCTGACTCTCCACAACTATATTTTATACCCATTAGATGGAATATTTTCATGAGGCAAACACAAAAGCATTGGGAATACACCCAAAACTCTTATTAGGGAAGACATCAAGTTCTTAGGGAAGAAATTAAGTGACTCATAAAAGAAATTACAGACAAGAGCACCTGCTCATTTATAGTCAGGGACTTCACAGGTTTGCCAGGTGGGATTGCCCATAAAGAAATTATATGTTTGGTGGGCTGAGTGTAAAATACCAGTTATCACTTCTGTATACCCCCATGGCCTGCAACACAGAATAAGGAGAACACCTACTCAATGGCACAGAAAATATATTCACCAAAATTATAGAAGAAAACTTTCCTAATCTAAAGAAAATATGGCTATTAAGATAGAAGATACTTACAAAACTCTAGTTAGACTTGAAAAAAAAAAAGAAGTCCCCTTTCCACATAATAATCAAAACAGTAAATATACAATAAAGAATATTAAGAATTGTAAAAAAAAAAAAAGACGAGGTAACAAATAAAGGCAGACCCATCAGAATAACACTCATCTTCTCAATGGAGACTCTGAAAGCCAGAATATCCTGGACAGACATTTTGTAGACAGCAAGAGATCACAGATGCCATCACAGGCAACTATACCCAGCAAAACTTTCAATCACCACAGTTGGAAAAACGAAGATATTCCATGAAAAACCACATGTAAAAAATATGTATCTACAAATCCTGCCCTACAGGAAGCACCAGAAAGAAAACTCCAACACAAGTAATTTAACTGCACACACAAAAACAAAGGCAATATACAATCTTCCAACAGTAAGGAACACACACACACACAAACACAGAGAAAGAGAGCCACCAAAATAACAGGAATTAAAATTGCTGATCATTAATATCCCTTAGTATCAATGGACACAATTTGCCTATGAAAAGACACAGGGCAACATAGTAGATATAAAAGCAGGATCCATAATTCTGCAGCCTACAAGAAACACACCTCAACTTCAAAAACAGACATTACCTCAGAGAAAAGGGTTGGGAAAAGACATTCTAATCAAATGGACCTAAGAAGTAAGCTTGTGTAACCATCCTAATATTTAACAAAATAAACTTTAAACTAAAGGTAGTCAAAAGAGATGAAGAAGGACATTTCATATTCATCACAGAAAAATCTTTCAAGACAAAATCTCAATTCTCAACATTTATGCCCTAAATACAAAGGGGCCCACATTTGTAAAACAGAAAAAAAAATCACTAAAACTTAAATGGTTCTTTAGACCACACACCCTAGCAGGACAGTAGTCTTACATGCCTTTAAATCCAGTACTTGGGAGGCAGAGGCAGGCAGATGTTTGTGAGTTTGAGGCCACTATGGTCTACAAGAGCTAGTTCCAGGACAGGTTCCAAAGCTACAGAGAAACCCTGTCTTGAAACCCCCCCCCAAAAACAAACAAACAAACAAACTAACCAACCAACCAAACAAAAACCCACACACTAATAGTGGAAGACTTCATCAACCCAATGAACAGAAAATTAACATAGAAATAAGGGAACTCACAAATATTTGATGAAAATGAGTGTAACACACATATATAGAACATTCAACCCCTAAACAAAAGAATATACCCTTTTCTCAGCAGCTCATGGAACCTTTCCTAAAACTGACAACATACTCAGTCACAAAACAAATTTCTGCAGATACAAAAAAATTGGTATAAACCCCTATATTTTACCAAATCATCATGGCTTAAAGATAGAATTCAACAACAACAAAAAAAAAAATACAGAAAGCATACAAACACAGGGAAGCAGAATAATGCTCATCTGAGTCACTACTGGGTCAAGGACGAAATACAGAAAGAAATTAAAAGTTTCCTAGAATTCAATGAAAATGAATATACAACATACTTAAACTTACGAGGCACTATAAAAGCAGTTCTAAGGAGAAAGTTCATAGCACTAAATGTCTACCTAAAGAAGTTTGAGAAATCTTGCACAATCAACTTAACGGTACACTGGAAAGCTCTAGAACAAAAAGAATGCTTCCTAGCCAGGAGGAGTAGATTCCAGGAAATATTCAAATTGAGGGCTTAAATCAATAAAATAAAAACAGAGAGCAATACAAAGAATCAAGGAAAGAAAGCTGGTTCTTTGAGAAAATCAACAAGATAGACAAACCCTTATGCAAACTAATAAAATGCAGAGTTAGGATATCCAATTAACAAATCAGAAATGAAAAGACGTTATAACAACAGATACTGAGGAAACCCAGAGAATCATCAGGTAATACTTCAAAACCTGTATTGTACAAAATTGGAAAACTTAAAAGAAATGGACAATTTTCTGGATAGGTGCCACACACCAAAATTAAATCAAGATCAGATAAACAATTTAAATAGGCCTATAACCTGTAAAGAAGGAGAATCAGTCATTAAAATTCTCCCAATCCAAAGGGGGAAAAAAAACAGGGCTAGATGGCTTCAGTAGAGAATTCTACCAAAATTTCAAGTGGTGCTAATACCAATATTCCTTAAAGTGCTCAACTCAATAAAAACAGAAAGAGCATTTCCAAATTATTTCTATGAGGCTACAGTTACATTGACACCCAAACCACACAAAGATGCAATAAAGAAAGAGAACTATAGACCAATATCTGTCAAGAACATGGATCCAAAAATACTCAATAAAATATGGCAAACCAAATTCAAGAACATGTCAAAAAAGTCATCCACCATCACCAAGTAGGCTTTATCCTAGAGATGCAGTATTGGTTCAACATATGAAAATCTGTCAATTCTACCATATAAACAAACTGGAAAAAAATACATGATCATCTCATTAGATGCAGAGCCTTTGACTGAATACAATACCCCTTCATGATTAAGGTCTTGAAGAGATCAGGAATACAAGGAACATACCTAAACATAATAAAAGAAATATTCAGCAAGCTGACAGTCAACAGCAAATTAAACGGGGGAAGACTCAAAGCCATTGAATTAAAATTAAGAAGAAAAGAAGGTTGTACACTCTCTACATATCTATTGAATATTTTACTTGAAGTTTTAGCTAGAGGAATAAGACAATACAAGGAGATCCAAACTGAAAAGGAAGGGGTCAAACTTTTCTTATTTTCACATGACATGATAGCATACATAAATGACCCCAAAAGTTCTACCAGGTAACTCCTACAGCTGATAAACACCTTCAGTAATGTGGTGGGATACAAGATTAACTAAAAATAAATAAATAAATAAATAAATAAATAAATAAATAAATCAGTAGCTCTACTATATACAAATTACAAATGGGCTAAGAAAGAAATCAGAGAAATGTCACCTTTTACAATAGCCATAAATATAAAATATCTTTGGCCAACTCTAACCAAACAAGTGAAATGTTGGAGGCCGCTTGTTGGTTCCCAACTGCCTAGCCCTGAAATAATCACACAGAAACTATATCAATTAAATCACTGCTTGGGCCACTAGTTTTAGCTTCTCATTGGCTAACTCTTACCTATTAAATTAACCTATTTCTATTAATCTGTGTATCGCCATGAGGCAGTGACTTACTGGGAAAAGGTCCAGCATTTATCTCCTGCAGGGCTGCATGGCTTCTCTCTGATACTACCCTTCTTTCTCCCATTATTTAGTCCAGCCCTCTCTGCTCACCTCTGCTCTGCCCCGCCCTGCTCTGTTATAGGCTCAAAGCAGTTCTTTATTCATTAATGGTAATCACAGCATACAGAGGGAAATCCCACATCGGTGAAAGACCTGTATGACAAGAACTTTAAGTCTTTAAAGAGAGAAATTGAAGAAGATATCAGAAAATGGAAAGATCTTATTTTTGATAGGGAGGATCAACATAATAAAAATGGAAATCTTACCAAAAGCAATCTACAGATTCAATGTAATTTCCATCAAATTGCCAACACATTTCTTCAAAGACCTTAAAAAAAACAATACTCAACTTTATATGGGAAAACAACAAATGCAGAATATTTTAAAAATTCCTGTAAAATAAAAGATCTTCTGGAGGCATCACCATCTCTGATTTCAAGCTCTACTCTCAAGATGAAGTAATAAACCAACTTTGTATCGACATAAAAACAGATACTTGGATCAATGAAAATGAATTGAAGACCCTGACATTTATCCATAAACCTATGAATGCCTGATACTTAACAAAGAAGCCAAAATTGTATAATGGAAAAGTAAAGCATCTTCAGCAAATAGTGCTCGTATAACTGGATGTAACATGTGGAATATTGCAAATAGATGTCTATCTTTTGCTATCCACAAATCTCAAATCCAAGTGGATCAAAGAGCTCAGTGTAAATTTAGCCACATTGAACCTCATAGAAGAGAAAGTGGGCAGTATGCTTGAACGCATTGGCACAGAAAACCACTTCCTAAATATAACACCAGTAGCACAGACAGTGAGAGCAACTATCAGTAATGAGGACCTCCAGAAACTGAGAAGTTTTTATAAAGCAAAAGACACTGTCAACAAGACAAAACAGCAGCCTACAAAACAGCAGAATGGGAAAAGATCTTCACCAACCCCATATATGACAGAGGACTGATCTCCAAAATAAATAAAGAACTCAAGAAACTAGACATCAAAATAAAATATGTAGAAAAATAATTTTAAAAGGGGGTACTGATTTAAACAGAATTATCAGCAAAAGAATCTAAAACGATCAAAAGACGTTTAAGGAATTGCTCAACATCCATAATTATCAGGGAAATGCAAATCAAAACCACTCAGAAATACCATCTTGCACCTGTCAGAAGGGCTAAGATAAAAAAAAAATACTGAAAATAACTTATGTTGGAGTAAGGGAACACTCCTCCACTGCTAGTGGGAGTGTAAACTTGAACAGCCACTTTGGAAATAAGTATGGCAACTTCCCCCAAAATTGGGAATCATTCTACCTTAAGGCCCAGTGGTATCACTCTTGGGCATATACCCAATGGGTTCTCAATCGTACCACAAGAACACTTCCTGAGCTTTGTTCATAGTAGCATTATTAATAATAGTCAGAACCTAGAGACAACCTAGATACTCCTCAACTGAAGAATGAGTAAAGTAAATATGGTACATTTACTCAATGGTAAAAAGCAACGGCATCATGAAATTTGCAGACAAATAATTGGAACTAGAAAAAGTCATCCTGAGTGAAGAAACCTAGACCCAGAAAGACAAATACAGCATAAACTCTCACATAAGTGGATACTAGATGTAAACAATGAATAAATAGACTACAATCCACAGCTCCAGAAAAGCTAGGTAACAAGGAGGACCCAAAGAGGGACATATGGATTACTCTGGGAAGGAGGACTAGATGAGTTTGCCTAGGTAAACACGGGGTGAGGAGAGGTGGTAGAAGGGAGAGGATGGGGGATGAGAACATGAGGGAACAGGATGGTCCAGTTGTTGAAGGGATGGAGTGGTAGAACAATGAAAGCAATATCTTGATAGATGGAGCCACAATAGGGTTAGAGCGAAACATGGTGCAAGTAAAATTACTAGAAATTCACAAGGATGACCCCAGTTAAGATTCCTAGCAATAGTTGAGAGGGTACCTGAACTAGCCTTTTTCTGTAATCAGATTGGTGAATATTCCAAAATTGTCATCTTTGTGTCGTCATTCAATAACTAATCAAACCAGATGCAGAGCTCCTCTTCCAGGCTGAGCTCTAGGAATTCAGTCTAAGAGAGTTAGGAGGGTTGATATGAGCAAGGGAGGTCAAGATCTTGACAGGGAACTCTGCAGAGAGAACCAAACCAAACTCATGGGAACTCAAAACCCAGACTGACAGATGCTAAGCCTGCATGGCACTGAAATAGGCTCTCTGCATGTGGGAGTCAATTATGCAGTTTGGTCTCTCTGAGGGGACCCTGGCAGTGGGGACTAGGATCTATCCATGGTGCATTACATACCTTTTTGAAGCCCATTCCCATGATGAGATTATATCTCAGTCTTGAAACAGGAGGTTGGGGCTTGGTCCTGACACAACTTAATGTTCCAGGCTTTGCTGACACTCCAAGAGGATCTTACCATTTGGAAGGAGTGGATGCGGAGGAAGGCAAGGTAGGGAGGCAAAGGGGATGGGAGGGAGACTGTGGTTGGAATAAAAATGAAATTTAAAAAAATAAATAGTAATTAAAATAAAAAGGAAGAATATAAATCCAAATATTTTACAAAAAGGTACAGGCATGTGTTCTTACATTGAACAAAAGGAATTTATTTAAAACTTAAATTGATAATCAGAAACTAAAGCTATATTAATAACACCGAAATACAAATAACATAGATACTGATAATGAGTATTATCACTATCAAATTGAAAAATATTTAAAAACTTATCAAGAAACAAAAGATCAGTTACTCCAGCATCATACCCTACTTCCTTAGACTTTGAATATCTAGATAAATCTCTATTTTGAAAAATAACTTAAGGATGTATTCTTTTCTTTGAATATAGATAAACTTTGAAGAACTAGTTTTAAAGCTAATATAAAAATATTTGTTAAATGCCAAATATTGTTACTTATTTTATTCTGGTATAAGAAAATCATCCATGTCCAGAGCTAGGAAAGAATTAATTTTTTTATTATTAAATCCCTATAATTATATTAAATGTACAATATATAAAATCATAAATTATAATTAAATGTATTCTGGATGTCATTTGTAATAACAAACACGGAGAAAAGACTTTACTAACATTTAACACTGCACGTCAGTTGTAAATTATTCATTAACATTATGCAGATATTCAAATTATATGATTAATTATTAGCAGCATTGTTTATATTTTAATCTAATTTCTATCATAATTTCACACATATACATACCATGCAGCCAGCTTTTCCTCTGCATTTTGACCAGTAGTGGTTTCTGTAATGGTCTCCATCTGCTTTAAAATAAAAAAGCCTCTCTGATGAGGGGCAGGGTATTAATTATCTGCATACAAAAAGGTAAATAGAATATATTTAAAAAATAATACTGGTTTGGTGAAGTGGTAACAGTATGTTGCATTCTGGAGTTCATGGCTTTACCAGCTGCACAGTACTGGGCTCTGTTTATAAACCAGCTGTGAATTCACTCCTATTAAATGATTGTTGGCCAAGATAATAGTACCAGTATTGCACCTCTCAGGATTTTTTGGTGTTCTGGTAACAGCAATTTTTACTCTTCATAGGGTATACACTTAGGCAGGGATACTATTTCTTATCTCTTTTGTCAATTTGTGCAGCTATTTCTGTAATAGAAGAGTTATTTACTCCTCAAGGGGAAGATGTCTAGGTCAGTTCTGCCTTGATTCCTCCAAGACCCATGTTTCAAACGTATGAGGTCTTTAGCAAAAAGGACTTACTTCAATTTCTAGAATGTGATCAAAGGCAATGATAATACCCTAAATTTTTTGAGGGTGTCATTTGAACCACCAACCTAAAGGAGACATCCCACTCAAGGATGTGCAGGAAAAAGTGGCTGATCTTTCTGGTGGGAATCCAATGACATGATTCACTCCTGCCTTCTGCCTTGTATAAATAATGTTGACATTCAAAGAACTTAGCTTGAAGCTTTATTAGAAGTAAATATATATGTACTGATAAATATGATAACTGTTAAGAGGATAATAGTGTCCTATAACAATATGTGTAATAAATATATGCAGTCCTTCTGTACATGTATAGAATATATATTACTCACTTTTATAGACTATGTCCATTGTATAGGCAATGTTTTTTTTAATATATTTGTAATATACATGCACTAATATAGAAAATGTGCATACACACATGTATCTGATCATCTAAATATACATAAGTAAACTAAGTGATTAATTTATACAAAATGCTTAAGTAGACTTAAATGCATGCCTTTGGTCTTTTTGGTAATTTTTCTCTGTTTTCCTACCTTTATTCCTTAAAATTGTGAGCACATTTCTGTTGCTATGGTTTAGAACTTTTAAAAGAAGACTGACAATTACATGATTCAAGCTAGATGACAGTTTGTCTTTTTGGAGGTAGTATTTATAGTCTAAAATAATAATTACCTGTAAGATTGTGAAGGGTTATGAAGTTATTACAATTATTAAACACTTATTCATCATAGTAATTTATAATGCAATTCTAAATGGTTAGTTTCTGCTTCCATAGTAGAATTTTTTACTTTTATCATATGAAAATTCTGGTAGAAAAAATTCAGAGGACAAAGTCCAAATAATTCTAGTATGAAGAGTAGAAACCTTCACAGAGAAAACCTGCCTTTCTGATCAAGCCAAATATGCAGTCCATTAAGAAAGAGTGTAGATTTTAATTTAATTCTGCTAATATTTTGTGGTATAGAAATTTATATGTGTCTATAAGAATCTAAATTTGACTGCTCAAAATGGCATTACTTATAGTTCATAAAAAGCAAACCCTCCTTAAAGTATTCCGGAACTTATAATATTGAATAAATCATAATTGTACCTTCATAATTCTGTATATTTTACTTTATGTGGTCCATTCAAACTCATGTTTCCAAAATCAAACACATATAATCTGTGTCATAACAAAGTATTTTATGATTTTTCTGTGTAAATATCTTCCATTTACTTTTTTATCTTTAGTTTATTAATAAATGAAAAATAATTCCCTGATCCAATGCTAGACCATGGTACTGGCTAGAGGCCTCTGTTTTCTCCTTCAAAGGCAGCCCAGTAACTTGGCTACCTCTCACCCAGTCTTCAGCATATGCACCATTGGGCTGGCTCCTTTCCTTTCTCCTCCATAGACCACTTAAAACCTATTTGGTTCTTAAGAATCATAATATCTCCCCTCAAAGAAGAACATTTTTCTGGGTAATTTTCATCCACAAGTACAACTTAAATAAAACTCAGAACAAAGTTACTAAAAGAATAATTAGAAACAGATTTTAAAAGTTCAGGGAATTTAAAAGTAAAGTGAAAAAAATGTAGTAGCATGTCATTTGGATTTTAATAAATAAAGCTTGCCTGAAGATGAAAAGAGTAGAACAGCCACACTGGCCAGCCTTACAGACCAGGAAGCATTGATGCACAACTTTAACCCCAGTAGCCACACTAGCTACTGGGTTTTTTTCTAGGTACATCTGACACACAAAACAAAAGTAAAATCAAGATCAGGATTGATGTGGGAGTGATTTCTTATTAATAAAGAAACTGCCTAGGCCCCTTGATAGGCCCACCCTTAGGTGGGTGGAGAAAGCAGAAGAGAATTCTGGGAGAAAGAAGCTTAGTGAAGGAGTCGCCATGATTCTCCCACTCCAGACAGATGCAGGTTAAGATCCTCCCTGGTAAGCCAGCTCGTGGGCTACACAGAATATTAGAAATGGGTTAGAACAATATGTAAGAGCTAGCCAATAAGAAACTGGAACTAGCCGGGCCAGGCAGTGTTTGAAAGAATACAGTTTCTGTGTAATTATTTCGGGGCATAACCTAGCCATGCGGGCAGCCGGGTGCCGGGGACGCAGCCCCGCCGCTTCTATTTCAACACAGGATAAATAGTTTAAATAGACTAAAAATAAGCAAGGAAGTTGAATCAATCATCAGCATAATCATAATCAACATCAACGTCACTATCATCATCATCATAATTTCCCAACTACAGCATTTAAAGGTCCATATGAATTCACAATGCAACTGCATAAAAACTTTAAAGAAGAACTACAACAAATGCTTCTAAAATTATTGGATGAAATAGATGTGGAAGGCACATACCTTCCCTTGTTCCTATTTATAGCCATATAACATGATGTGGGATGCCCCTCTGTATGCGGTGAATATGATTGGCTAATTAATAATGAAAACTGGCTTGACCTGATAGGGTAAAACAGAGGAAAGGGGGGAAAATTGAGCTGAATGCCAGAGGAAAGATGGGCAGAGTCAGAGAGAAGCCATGTAGCCTGAAGGACAAAGACACTGGAACTTTACCTGGTAAGCTACAGACATATGGTGATACGCAGATTAATGGAAATGAGTTAAATTAATATATAAGAGTTACCCAATAAGAAGCTAGAGCTAAGCCGGGCGACGGTGGCACATGCCTTTAATCCCAGCACTCGGGAGGCAGAGGCAGGCGGATCTCTGTGAGTTCGAGACAAGCCTGGTCTACAGAGCTAGTTCCAGGACAGGCTCCAAAGCCACAGAGAAACCCTGTCTCAAAAAACCAAAAAAAAAAAAAGAAGAAGAAGAAGAAGCTAGAGCTAATAGGCCTAGCAGTGATTTAATTAATACAGTTTCTGAGATATGTGCTTCCCTGCTCCCCTATCCAACCTTCCTTTATCCCAATCTTCCTGTTTCCTCAAGTTCCCCCAATCTTCCCCTTCTCACTTTTCTCTCCCCGTCCCCTCTTATCCCCAACCCACCCCACCCCCAAGATCCCAATTTTCTCCCCGGCAATTTTATCTACTTCCCTTAGCCAAGAGGATAACTATATGTTTTTTCTTGGGTTCACCTTCTTCTTTAGCTTCTTTAGGTTTATCAGGTATACACTCCGTGACCTTTATTAATGGCTAGAAACCAATTATGAGTGAGTACATCCCATGTTCATCTTTTTGGGTCTGGGTTACCTCGCTCAGGATAGTGTTTTCTATTTCCATCCATTTGCATGCAAAATTCGAGAAGTCATTGTTTTTTACCGTAGCATAGTACTCTAATGTGTATATATTCCACACTTTCTTCATCCATTCTTCCATTGAAGGGCATCTAGGTTGTTTCCAGGTTCTGGCTATTACAAATAATACTGCTATGAACATAGTTGAACAAATGCTTTTGTCATATGATAGGGCATCTCTTGGGTATATTCCCAAGAGTGGTATTGCTGGGTCCAGGGGTAGGTTGATCCCGAATTTC
>NW_026067931.1:919198-929561 GCF_014885135.2 Alexandromys fortis | reverse complement strand
GGGGGAGGGGGAGTAGAGTGGGGGGAGGGGGAGGGAAATGGGAGGCTGGGAGGAGGCAGAAACTTTTTTTTCTTATTCTCAATTAAAAATACAGTTTCTGTGTGATTACTTCGTGTCTGGGTGGCGGGGACAAACAAGCAACCCCTACAACAATATCACACATCTCCAAATAAAAGTTACTCTCATTTTTCACTCTAATATATCATTTTTCAGTAACTTCATAATAGTTATATGAATAATAGCTTCTTTTTAGACATATTGAACTTTTTAGATATATTTATTATTTTATAATAAATTCACCTCTATACAGGCCCATCCACATCCTTACCCATTTTTGTTTTATTTTTATTTTAAAACTGGGAATTTTACTACAGTATTTGAAAGCTGTTTTTGTGTTCATGGTACCTGTTTGACTTCTTCAAAGCTCATTACACACTAATGTACTGGGTCCTCTGAGGCCATCTGAACCTTGGTGAATGGTTTGTTTTTGGTTAAAATTACTGTCTCCATTGGCCTGAACTAGAGGTTTGAAGGCCCTAGCATTTCAATATTGGTCATGTGTGGAAGAGGGGTGTTATGAAGCACAGAGAGGACATGTTCTTTGATATATGTGTGTAAACAGATTCAGATTATTGAGGGGGAAATTCTTCACATGATGATGTGCTATTTGAGTGAGCCATTTAAGTTCCAAAGATACATACAGAGTGAAACATTTTCATCTAAATGCTCCATACTCTAATAGGTTAATATTCTCCTATTAAAACAAATCAAAACAAGCTAGAAAACAACTGTGTAGTCGGAGGTTGTTCATTTGTTCCCAGCCACTCAGACCTGAAATAATTACACAGATACTGTATTATTTAAAAACACTACTTGGCCAATAGCTTAAGGCTATTGCTAGCTAGCTCTTAAACATTAAATTAACACATTTGTAAACAAACATTTATAAACAGTCATCTAGGGAATTTGGGTGTTGTTGTCTAGACTACTTCCTGATGATTAGGGGTGCTGTTAATCAAGTCAGACCTGAGGTATCCATCTTAGCCAACAGTCCTGAAGCTGCCATGGATGTTGGACCATCTGGAACATTATTTCATACTCCTAGCAAGCTCTTACATCTTAAGTTAACCCATTCCGGTTATTTTATATTTTACCATGAGGCTTGTGTCCTCTTGGCAAGGTTCCAACTGTAGGCTTGTGTCTTTCTCCTTTGGCACCTAAAAGACTGCTGCCTGACTCTGCCTACTTTTTCCCATTATTCAGCTAGTTTTCCCACCTCGTTCTATTCTTCCCTATCATAGGCTAGAGAATTTCTTTATTCATTAACCAATAAAAGCAACTCATATACAAAAGGGCTTTCCCCAGCATCGTTTATTGAAGATATTATCTTTTCCCCAGTGTTAGTTTTTGGATATTACAATCTTACCTGCCAGAAAAATTAGTTGAAACTTTTCAATTTAGCCTCAAGGAGATTCTTAAAACGAGATAAAATATCAATATTTTTTTGCAGAAATATTATAAAAATGGTCTCTATTCCAATTTCTAATATTGTTCTCCTCTGAAACCATCTTGAGTTGGAGGAAAAATATATAGAATACACAAAAATGAAAAATCCAAAATATTAAGAAAATAAATAATCCAAATATTAAGCTGTCAACCTGAGTAATACATTCTCAAAACAAGAAATAAATATGCATTTCATAAATGTCTCCATGATTATTTGCTCTCAGAGAAATGCAAACTAAAACTACACTGAGAGTCAACATCAGCACAGTCATAGTAGGTATCAGGAGCATATCAATGGCCAACACACGCTTGAGGGGTTGGTGGTGAGGTCAAACTGGTGTGACCAAAATGGCAATCCATGTGAAGATTCCTCAAAAAACTTAAACAGACTCTGCATCCTACTACAGAGATGCTTGTTCATCCATATTCACTGACACTCTATTTACAGAATGACTATGAAATAGAATCAGGCAGTGTTTCCATCAACTGATAATAGGTAATGAAAATGTAATATATATGTACAATTAGATTTTTATTCAGTTGTGAACAAATCTGAGATTATAAAACGTGTGTAATGGAACCAGAGAAATATAATCAGTGAGGTAACCCAGGCACAGAAAACAACTGCCACATATTTTCTCTCATATGTGGATTGTAGCTTTGAATCTTGAAATTTGTGTTCAACTTAGAGTTTCTACAGAAGTGAGTGGACTAGAATTTGACCATGGAGACAGAGGTTTCTGTTAAGTAAAGAGGAATAACATAGAACATGTAAATATAACTGTAGAGAAGAGGGATTTGTGGGATTTGAAGTCTAAAGAAGGGAGGGCCTTGGAAACGGGAGACATGGCAGGTGGAGGAAATAATTAACCATAATGAGGAAGGAAAGAAACAAAGCATGTGGAAATCTAGTATCTTGCAATCAAATTGGAAAATTTATTTATGTATTTATTTTACCAAAAAGACTTGAAATGATATAACTTGTATGGCTGATAAAATCTTCTGCTAGAATCTGTGGGCTATTAAATCCACCAGTTCCAGGGGTGGGATACCTCCTTGTGAGTTGTAGATAAAGGGATTCACTGAGGTTCATAAAAAAATACAGGCTCTTTTCATTCCTCTTGGTTGTCCAATAAAACTAGTTGATAAGACCTTATTTCTGAAAATTCACACATTTTGATTGCACTCTAAAGAGAAATGCTAATACTGAGATAGAAAGTTCTTCCTACTGGTTGGCACTTACAGTCTAAGAAAGAATTATACAAATTTCAGGGGGGTAGAAGAGCCATGAGTGATCTTGCCCAGCTCTAAACCCTATGAACTTGGAAACCAATCTACCAGATATAAAAAGGCTACAAGTAAAACATTGACATTGATATGAATATAGCCAATCTTTGTCTTATTGAATTTGAAGCCCGATTCACAGGAAGGAATCCATGACTATCCTTGTAAATCTGTTTAAAATTCAGGGTAGGTACATCTTAATTTTCAGAAGAAAGCTGAATACTGTTGTTTAAATAAGTTGACTTAACATCCAACTGTCTTCTAAATATTAGCACTTATGCCTTTAGATAGATACTATTTGCAATCCCAATCATAGAAACATTGTTTTCCACTTAGCAGAAGACACATGGTTATACAAAATTCTGATAATAAGTGACAAATGATGTGAGATACCCCTCTGTCTGCTGTGAATATGTTTTATTACCATTGGTTAATAAAAAAGCTATTTTGGCCTATGGCAGGGCAGAATACAGCTAGGCAGAAAATTCAATCAAAGACAGAGAGGAAAGAAGGTGGAATCAGGGAGATGTCATGGAGCTGCCAAAAGAGAAGGACTCCAGAACCTTACAGGTAGGCCACAACCTTATGATGATACACAGATTAATAAAAATGGGTTAATTTAAGATATGAGATGGCTAGGAATATGCCTGAGCCACTGGCCAAACAGTGTTGTAATTAGTACAGTTTCTGTGTGATGATGTGGGTCTGGGTGGCCGGGAAATGAAAGCTCAGTCTCTGTCTACAAACTGATGAATATTCAGTCTTAAAGAAAACATAATTATCAGACCATTTAATCTGAGAGATAATTGAATAAGATGGGGCAGATGGTTTATAGCAAAGACAGTGAGAAGGCCTGAGAAATGCTCTCTTCTGAGAAGCTGCAATTATGAACTCACAACAGCCCTGACTGCTTTTAGTTGATCTATACAAAAGTTGGCCCTATCAGTAACCAGTCATGGATTAGGACCAGGCAGCTCAAGGTGCTCTGCTCCTTATTGATAAACTGTTACCAATAGATTTAGTGAGAGGTAGAGTCATTGCCTTCAGTTTTTTACCTACCAGGGTACCTACCTTCAGCATCCCATGGAAAGTCCCAATTCAATGATCACATTACTACCAACAGTTAAACTAAATGGGTTCAGTTCAAAATACAAAATCATGAATCTTATAAGGACCTTTTAAAGGAGGGAGGGTTGGTCAAGATGGGAAAGCATAAGTAATGAGTCAGTGGGTGAAGACTAAGATAAAATAAATGTAATTTAAAAATGTGTAAGTGATCATGTATTTAAACTGATGCATAAGAAGACTATGACTTGGTGTTGAGAGTCAGTAAGCTTTTAATGTAACCCAGTTCCCCTCCTTGCCATAAATAACTTTATATATTTATTTAGTATCTTTGACTCCATTTTTAAACTTTGTGCTACTGACAGCATTGAAAGCAATCCAGAGCAGTATATGGAACCTTGTTAGGCAATTAAAAAACGGGCAACCATTTTTCAGTGTAAACAAGGGAAAAGCATAGATTCCAAGATGCTTGGACACAATGTTATATTTGCAGTTTGGTCTTTTCTCTCTTCAATAGATTTCCAAGAATATATGCAGTTATCCCTAGTTCAAAATTCAGACCAACAGTGTTAGATGTAGATCCTATGCTTCTGGGAGTCTATCTCTCTGAAGGGTTTCTGTATCCTCCACTTCTAAGCCCTGGGCTCTTCTCCATTGGAAGATGGCTCTCCTAAGAAAACACTGTAGGCACTATTGCTTGTCTTTGTTTGCACATGCTGCGATACATGGCTTTGGATTAAATTTCTCTTACTATCTGTCTTAAAATAGGTACGAGATAGCAAAAACAGAAACAAATCCCTTAAGTTTGCCTGCAACCCAGACAAAGAGGTGATTTAGCTCTAGAGGATCATGCTGGGTTTTGGTGGTAAAGTCTAATAGTATAAGAATGTGTAAGTTTAGTCTAGAGGTCTGTGTATGTATGTATGCCCTGTGTGATATGAAATAGAAAGAGACAGAATAGAGAGAAGACCAGATGATGAAAGCCTGACCTCCTGAGGTCAGCTCATGTGGTCATCTGAGCCTAGGAGTCATGCAGCACCTNTTGGGGACCTTAAGATAACTGACAATATTCAACAAACCATGTTTTTACATAACTTATGAAAACTTGTGGTCAAATATTTAATAGGGTCCATATGATACAGTATTACATTTATGATTCATGATTCTTTTACTCTGTGACTCTGAGCTATGTCGGCAAATTCTCAAACAGCATGGTTGATAAGTCCTTAGTAAAAGAGAACAAGTATTTTACTTTTAGCGTTTGTTCTGCTTTCTGATCTCTCAGTCATCAGCTTCTCTGCTGTTATGTTTTTGTCAGTGGCTGAATTTGGCTTCCTCTGCTTTGATCTTTGATACAAACCCCAGGGTATAACTTTCATTTATTCATTTAGTCTTATAAACAAACAAAAGCTACAATATGATGAAAAGTTTGACCTTCTGGCTAACTACTGCCAGATTCCTGTTCTCCAATTCTTTGGAAAATGGCCCAGGTAGACACACTGACACTTTTCTGCGAGTGGTTTAAATCTGATTAAAAAAAAAAACAACACTCATTTTATTTCTAATTTATACAGTTCATTCAGATATGTATATAATGCAGTATATAAGCTATGAGTTATTACAAAGAAATGATAAATTATCACAGATGAAGACAAAGACACCGCCAGTAGGCAGCAGGAACTATCTTCTCCAGTCACAATGTTATCTGCTCTTCCATGTTAGCAATTATCTTGATTCCTTATTGCTGTTCTATGTTGTCTTGGTAAATAATTGTGTATTCTTAAATATAAGAATAAAAAGTACAGTTTTTATTCCTCCCAGTGAATACTCACACATGCTCTGCTTCCTGTTCTCATTTTTTTCTGAGTTCATCAGAGAGCTTGGGACCACTTGTTGCCAGGCAATTGCTGTCACTGAGGCCACTCTATGCTCTCATATGAGTTCTGCCTCAATTCTTTCACTAAATATTCTGAGTCTGCTTATCTTTGTGCAAGAATCCTTGGTTACTCTTTAGTCATTGCATAAGCATTTCATAATTCAATTGTCTATCTGAGTGTGCTGCCTCTTTAAACTGCTTTCAAGTCTAGATAGTAGTGAGCTCACTGATCTATGTGTGAACATTCTCGTGCCATTTCGGATATGACCATGCAATCCTCTTGGCTCCAATCCAATATTACAATGTAACAATGTGTTCAGTTTAATAAATAATACCAAAAGTCAAAGGACCTTCGAATTTCCACTTCAATCATCAGAATCATACAATAATTTTCATTAAATTGTATCTTTACCTCTTCGGAGATGCTTATTGTTTTAATTTAGCCATGGTGATCAGAGAATAATAACATTCAGTTTTAGATTTAGTTGCCTTTGCACAACTATAACATTGATATTATATTCATAAATTTATTGGCTATGCACCTGTCCATGGATATGAAATGTTTGTTCAAGCATTTTCTCCGAGTCCCACTGGGTGAAGTCTTAAGAGCAAAAGAAATTTCCAACACAATTTGGATTTAAACTTTTTCTCTGTTCCATATATGACAACTGGCTGTTCCATTGTGATCTGTGCTTTTCGTATTTTAGGGGAAATATAAAAAAGAATATAAAATATGCAATATTAATGGACTATTGTATAAAATATATATCTTGTAATATTTTATCAATAAATATATATGCAAGTATATACCTTTATATATACATGTATTCCTTTATTTGACTGTGACTATTAGAAGTATTTTTGTATTTATGAATGACTCATGAACTTATATTAAGCATTAACTGTATATTTGGTTATATCATCCTATGTGTAGTAACTTAAAAGCTGGTCATGTGCTGATATTACAACGTTAGTTAAGACAACTATTATATATCTGCCTGACGTGAAATGTGTTCTTTAAAATTTTTTCAGTGGAGTAATAATTATGCTTTATATGCTCAATCTGTCCAGAAATAATTTTACTGTTCATTGTCTGTGTTCTTTGTATAAGTTTTAAGTGCTTTCTTGAGTTATTTGTTTTGATACAAAAAATGAAAATTGCTTTTATAAAACCATGCTAATTTGCCAGTTTTTTGTCATTTTATACTTTGAATTGGTGAAATATTAATGCATATATCTCACATCATGTGAAGAATGTGCTTACAAAGCCAACTATTGATATAGGCCACCATTAGTCTATTAAAAGGTCCACTGTTTCCTACAAGATGAGTATTGATATAAGACATATAGAAACTATAAAACTACAAACTCTGCAGAGAATATCATGTAAATAAATATTAAGACAACTAATCTTTGATGAATTTTTTGTTTTCATACATTATCTATTTTATGATTTGAACATTTCTTTCCTCAATATTTAGGTTTTTGAATTCTTCATTAAAGAAGGTAAAAATCCTCTATCAGACATTTAACTGACAAAATCTTTCTCTTATTTCATGAGCTACCTCTTTATTTATTGAGAGGTTTCTTTGCTGTACAGAAGCTTTTTAGTTCCATAAGTAAAGTACTGTTTAGAAAGTTCTTGCCTGTGCCTTTATCTTATTTTATGATCTTTTCTTCCAGCAATTTCAGAGTTTCCAGCTTAATATTGAGAACTTTGATCAATTTTAAATAGATTTTCATGCAGTATGAGAGATAAGGACATAATTTCATTCTTCTCTATTTACGTATGGAATATTTTTCAGGCATCATTTGGTGACAATGCTGACTCCTGCGTATTTTTTACATCTTTGCTTAAAAAGAAACCTCAGATGACTGAAGCTCAGTGGAATGATGTCTGAGTACTCTATTGCATTCCACAGATTTACTTTTCTGTAGCATCGTTGCATGCTGCTTTGACTTACAATGCTTATATAGAATATTTTGAAGTCAGGTACTGTAACTCTCAGCACACTTGTTATTGCTGAGGTTTCTTCTGGCTATAGGGGTTCTCTTATGCTGCTATAACATTTTTATAATTTGTTTTTTACATTTTGTTGCTAGAATTTTGATTGGAATTCGTTTACTCTTTTGGTCATAGGGTTCTTTGTCATAGTATTAGTTTCTCTGAGTAGAAGAGGTCTTTTCATCTTCTAATGTGTTGCTCGACATCTTGTTCAAAGTTTTTGCATTTTAATTCTAAGAGTCCTCCATTCCCTTGGTTATATTTATCTTATCCTACTCAGTGAAGGGCATTGTGACTGAGATGGGTTCCCTAATTTATTTGCCAGTACTGATTCTTATACACTAATTTTACATTTTCTGCTGAAAATATTTATCATAGTCAAGAATTTTCTTGTTTAATATTTAAAGCCTTCTATGCATAACATCACACCATGTGCAAAATAAAAACTTTATGTTTCTGTTTATATTACTTTGTTTCTCTTCTTATTGTATCTAGATCTTAATATTCTATATTGGATAAGATTTAGAAGTGTAAACATAATTTTTTGTTCTTGATTTTAATGGGAAAGGAGTTAACATTTTTCCATTTTGAAAAGTGCTATGTGTGACCTATCTATACCACCCTAGGGTATATAACCAAAGGAGCCTATATTCGACTACAGAGAGACTTTCTCAACCATGTTCAATGTTATTTTATGGTTAGAAAATGGATAGCAACATGGCCATTAGCAGATGAATAGACAGTGATACTATGAGATACATACATAATATAACCTTTTTTTAGCTATAAAGAAAAAGTGAAATTGTGGAATTTTAGGCTAATGGATAGAAATGGAGAAAAATTATACTGAGGGAACTCTAGCCCATACAGACAATTGGCAAATGTCTTCGCTCATATGTGGATACTATCATTAAATCTTTATATTTATGTATTTGAATTGAAGGGTTGGTAGACATCAAGAAAGTAGAAAGCATTCATTGGGATAGCGCTTTCCTAATAAGAGAGGGCTTAGCAGAACATAGGTGATATGTTCTGAGTTAATAATACCAAGCATGAAAAGTTTAACCAGCTCGGGAGTATAATGGGTGAGGAGGTGGAAATACTAAAGGAGTTAGAGGTGGTAGATTACCCAAAGGAAATAGTATCTTCCAGGAACAAGAGAATTAATGCACTAATACACATTTGATCTCACAAAGACTGTGACTATATTAAAAAACAAACAAACAAAAAGCAGAAGTACAGATAACACAAAATTCCAGCCCAGAGAAATAGGAGTGAACCAAAGTCACAGCTGTTACCAAGAAGCTATTTATAGCTGATATCTGCTCAAAAAATTAATATTTTTCAGTATATTCATACTAGGTATTATATCACCCACACTCAAGTTAAGGACACATGCGTAGAAGTACATTGCCAACACTACATGGACTCTTGTTTTTGTGGGCTTTTTGTTTTGTGTTGGTATTTCTTTTTTTTAAGATTCATTTTTATTATTTTAAATTATATATGTATCTATGTTTCTTTGTAGGTTCCACATATTCTAGTCATATTACTTTTTAATTTCTTGGGCTCAACTATTTCCTCAATCCAGGAAGAAAGTAAGATTGATTGATTGATTGATTAAAAATTTCCACCTCCTCCCCTCCTCCCATTTTCCCCCCACTCTCCCTACTCCCTCTCTCCCTCCCTCTACAGTCCTAAGAGAAGTCAGGGTGCCCTGACCTGTGGGAAGTCCAAGGCCCTCCCTTCTCCATCCAGGTCTAGGAAGATGTGCATCCAAACAGACTAGGCTCCCAAAAAATCCAGTACATGCAGTAGAATCAAAACCCGATGTCATTATCATTGGCTTCTCAGTCTGCCTTCATTGTCAGCCACATTCAGAGAGTCCGGTTTGCTCACATGCTCATTCAGTCCCAGTCCAGCTGGCCTTGGTGAGCTCTCACTAGATCAGTCAGTTCTACCTTCTCTGTGGGTGGATGCATCCCTCGCGGTCCTGACTTCCTTGCTCATGTTCTCCCTCCTTCTGCTCTTCATCTGGGCCTTGGGAGCTCAGTCCAGTGCTCCAATGTGGGTCTTTGTATCAATCTCTATCCATCGCCAGATGAAGGATCTATGGTGATATGCACGATATTCATCATTGTGACTATGAGAGAAGGCCAGTTCAGGCACCCTCTCCTCTGCTGCCCAAGGACCTAGCTGGGGAAATCCCCTTGGACATCTGGAAACCTCTCTAGAGCCAAGTCTTTTGCCAACCCTAAAATGGCTCCCTTAGTTAAGATATCTTCTTCCCTGCTCCCATATCGACCCTTCCTCCACCTCAACCATCCCACTCCCCCAAGCTCTTCCCAATCCTCCCTTTCCCCCTTCTCTCCCCTCATCTTCCCTGCCCCCCAACCCACCCCCACCCCCGTGCTCCCAACTTTTGCCCAGCGATCTTGTCTGCTTCCAATATCCAGGAGGATAATTCTATGTTTTTCTTTGGGTTCACCTTCTTATTTAGCTCCTCTAGGATCACGAATTATAGGCTCAATGTCCTTTATTTATGGCTAGAATCCACTTATGAGTGAGTACATACCATATTCATTTGGTCTGGGTTATCTCACTCAGTAAAGTGTTTTCTATTTCCA
>NW_026067931.1:903772-918986 GCF_014885135.2 Alexandromys fortis | reverse complement strand
TTTTTTTTTTTTTTTTTTTTTTTTTTTTTTTGTCTCTTTAAGTTGAGATTTATTTCCCGGTTTCTTCTTTTCTTCATCACATACCTTTTACTGTTGATTAAAGATGCTGAGCTTTTCCAAAGTACTTCTTAGCCATTAGCAATTCTTTTTGAAATTCAGTGATAGATCTGATGATAATTTTTCTTTGAGACAGGGTCTCTCTTTGCAGCTCTGGCTGTCCCAGATCTCACTATGTAAACAAGGCTGCACCTTGAACTCACAGAGTTCCACCAAATTTTGCCTCTGTTGCTGGGACTAAAGGCATGTACCACCATGCTCATCAGAGTATCAGACCTTATGTGGAAGTTATAGATACATTTGTAGTTGAGTTTTGTGTAAGATAAGAGACATCTATATTTTGGGAAAATGGGTCAAGTTCTTAATTATTTTGTCACTTGAGAATCCTTTATAACATAACACTACAGAATATAAAGTATCAGTCACTACCAAACCTAGGCAAATATAATCATTAAAGGCATTGTTCATTGCTATAACTCTTTGGAAATGAGGTGATTACAGGGACACTTCATATTTTTTATATTATTTTAAAAGCCACTTTAGCGTTTAAGTGTGTTTGTGTGTTCCCTTACTACAGTGTGAAGGCCATATGAATATATCAAGTATATCTCTTTGCCTTCTACCTTGTTTAAGACAAGGTTTCTCTTGTACTGTTCTCTATTATATACCCAAAGTGCGATAACTTCAAAGTGTTAGGGCTTTCCTGGCTTCAGTCCCTATTTCTCAGTACACGTACTGGGATTATAAGTACAATCTCTTTGGACTGGATATTCCATAGATTCTTTATATACAATCTCAGGTCTTCATGCTTGTTTGGTAAGCACTTTTCCAACTGAGACATCCCTCAAGTCCTACTCTTGGGATATTTAGCATCACTGAAGGACTCTTTTGGAATTTGTGTGAAATTAAATTCTCATCCCCACGGATGAGATAACCTAAGTAAATGCTTTATATTTCACAAACTATCATCATTTCAAAGGTGGAACATAGAAAGCATATCACATTATACAAATTAACTTTGAAACTCTATGACTTGTTAATCAATGAAATTTCAATGTGATGTATTAATTTATTTTTATCTAGCACATACCTTTCTTTTTCATCTCTACACTCCCTAGTTATGGAGATGTCACTATGCCATTTCAACATTTATAGAGACATTCATGTTAATAAAATTATTATTCTTTTAAAATTTGACTTAAGGAGTATATGTGCCTTCTATTTTCAATAAAAGATGGGTGCTTGCCTTTTTAGACAGAATTTTACAACCTTTCCTAGAAATCCATTTGCTCAGTTAGCCATCTTTATAGAAAACGTCTAATGATCCTCTTCCCACACACCATTTGATAATGTGAGGCTTACAATGGAGGCAGTTTTCATGTGTTTTATGAGGTTTGAGTAAATATTGTTAGTTGTCTTTGAAATGAATTGTACAGTAGAACCTCTTGCTATGTTGCAACAGTTTGTAGATAAGACATTTAGCTTGGGAACTACTGATTACTTGTGACTATTAAACATGTATAATACATCTAGTAAAACTGAGGACCTGAATTATAGATTTTATTTAAATAAATAATAGTTACTATTTTACAAAATGTATATATAGATAGTCATCTATTACCAGACCATTGCTTGCAGTTATGTAAACAGAGTGACAAGTTGTAACTCCTCTATCATTATGGCCATTTATAAAAGTTGGGATTCTATACAGCTTTGCAAATTTATACTAATATTTTTATAGAGATCCTGTGTTTTTAGACTTAGTTATATTCATTATGTTGACCTAGAGATTTTTAGTAGGTCAACAACACATATTTCTTTCCACATTATTATATTTATTTAATTATTTATTACCTTTAAAAAAAACATTTAAAAAGAATGCACCAAAAATTTCTCCACTTTGGATTGATGAAAATAGTTTACTGGATTTTATTCAAATTTCATGAAGTTTTTTTGTGTTTTGCTTAACAAGTGTTATTTACATTGAATTGTGTTTTAAAAAAGAAGTTTGTTTTACTACTTAAATTTATATATTCAAGGAAGTATCTGTCTTTTGCAATAATGTTTCCTCAATTTTGTGTAGCATCTACTTTACATTTTTGGTTTGCACAGGTATGTGTGTGTGTGAATTCGTTTTATCAATTTCTAAAGTTACTTTTTAAAAACTCATTGACTGTCTTGTCAGTTGATAATCTAAATTGTGAAGGGATACTTTGGTTCTTTTTTATATTTGGCCTTTGGAAAAACAATAGCATGAAAACTGTGATGTTTTAAAATAAGCTCCTAAATTTCATTGAAAGATTGCTTTCAAAATGTTCTTTCTTTCCGTATTTTACAGTCATTTTATTTTTTTAAGTCGGTAAGGACATGAAAAAAACAAGAAAAAAATAAAACAAGAAAAAAACTTTATCCACTCACCTTTACTGGCTCTTATTTATTATAGCTGTATTTTCCAAGTCATCTTCCTTCTGCCAATAGTCAAAAGATTTTCTTTGGTTTACATAGCTAAATAAATTTCTTTAACCAGGTCTTTTCCTATTTCTTCTTTAAAATTTTTCCTTTCTATTGGATTACAGTGAGTTTTTATATGAAATTATCTTCATTGTGGAAAAATAACTGATTTACTATAGGTTTCCAGGTGCCACCGTCTATTGAGTAATCATCTGTTTTACTGCCGTTGCACACACACACACACACACACACACACACACACCCCTTAATGACTTGTTACTTTTCTAACTAGAAATTATGAACAGAGATGGTCAATTTGAATTTTCACAGTGATAGAAAAATAATTCTTTAGTAAAACTTATGAGAAATGGTAGAATATTTAATTAGTTACGAGGTAGAATAAGTGCTGAAAACTAAAAAATAAAAAATAAGACTGGTAAAATAAGACATTGTTGACACAATATTGGTAAAACACAAGATTGGTAAAAATAAGACATTGTTCACAAGATATCACAGTATCAAAGGGGGTGAAGAAGACAATCTTGGTGTGTGTGTGTGTGTGTGTGTTTGATAATGTTACTATTGTGCTGTGAGATTTTATATTGTTTCCTTTGCTAATACGTTTTTCCATATTTTGAAACTTAGGGAGGTTTTATATTCATTAGTAAATTTAAAATCTTATCAACTATTATGGAAGAAGTATTTCTAAGCAAACACATATTTATCAAACCAAGCTATCAACCAGTTAAGAAATATTTGCTTAATTTCAAAAAGTTTCTTTCTACTTATAGTTTTCATATTTATTTGTCATTTACCTTGGATTGCTATTATAAAATGAAGTGACTGTGCTTCTTAAGTCCCTACTAAACAAAGACCTAGCTAGGAAAAGCTTCATTTCCTCACGTTCACCCAAGCCTGAGATAAGCCACAGAAGGAAATCCATGCCAGTCCTTAGTATATGGGTAGAAGAAACCTCCTTTCATTGCCCATCACTTAAAGAAAGCAAGATGGGAATGTTGAACCTGTTATCAGGTTTGTAGCTTGACTTTAATTAGCACTAAAACACATTAAGCCATAAAAGTGAAAGTCACAGATACTGTTAATCTTATCTCTCTTAAATTAATTTTATGTTCATTTTCTTCTTCTATCCTTATTTTAAAACGTACTCTTAAGAACTTGATAATTTGGAAACAAAATTAATAGAAATCTTCATGTAAGAGAGACTCCTACATACCACATGCACTATTTTCTTTCTGTAACTTCCAAAAATATTCTCATTAAAATCACTACTTTTCCTTTTTGTCATAAAAATATGTAATAGTTACATTGTTTTAGAATTATGTATCATTTTAAAGACTGTTCTGGGAACTTTTCTTTTCAAAGGGGTAGAAGTTTTAATAGATCTCAGAGAACCTGAGTAAATAGAAAAGCTCATAATTCTACGTCGGCATTCTTTCTGTTGTTAAAGGCAACAGTCGGTGATAATGTTGGCAGCTGATCAGCTAGCAGCGAAGATTTGACATTGACCTCTGACAGCGCATTTTTGGATCCCATTTATTACTAAGACATCAGATCACAGTGATTGGGAAAGACAGTCCACCTTTCCCACCCCCTACTCTGGCATTTTACAGCAAAAGAAAATTGGTTTAAGTGGTAAAGTCTCAAATACCCTTGTTATTTTCACACAGTATTTAATGGATTCTGAATCTGCAGAGAATCATTCTCAGGCAACGGCTCATTCTAAACTATGTCCTAACTGTAAAAACTGGATTCCTCTGTCAGCATAACACACACCGCCTATGGAAAGACGTTAAAAGAACCATGCACAGAGCTGCAGACATTTCATTTTAACTTCCCTCCCACCCCATGCTGTGATGTTTGCCTTCTTCCTTATGTGCAGGTCAGTCTGCATATTTCCCACAGAATTCCCGCAGAGGACCTTTGACATAGACACAAAGTTATAAAAACATTGGTTGAGCCATGCCGCAAAATATGGAGAAACATTCCAGAACTTTACCTAGTAAAGTCCTGTGAAAACAGCTGCAAAGGGACAGAGAGTTGCCTTTATTCATTCTTGTTATTACATGTTTTAAAGTGCTGTTTGAGCAAACATCTATAGCGACTCTAACCAGTAACTTAACAATTACAAAAAACCATCCTTAAATATATTTTTCTCTGTCTATCTTGGTGGCCTATTGATGGTAGTTTTGGAAAAATTGTATCAGTTCACTTTTTTGTCTTTGTCTTGGATCAGGTCTGTATGGAAAGTTACACCATGTCATCTAAATATAGTCATGCATAATTGAATTATCTCTCATAATGTGTTCTTAAAGGAATATGTCATGTTGAAAAAAAACTATAGTAGTTACAGTCATTTTTATTACATAGCCAATGACTTAGAAAATTGAAACAAAACTTTGTGATAAGCAAAGATATTAATTAATTGAAGGAGACCAAGTCAGTGCCATAAAAGTAATGAATGAAAATATAAGGACTTATAAATTACACTACAATTGAAAAGAGGTAAGAATTGTTTAGAAATCTTAGTTTATGAACTTTTACTAAGAAATTTTAATTTCAAGTGATTTTGTTCATCTTCAGCTTCATATCTTAAAAAATGTAGCACTCATGGATTCTGCTGATGATCTGTTTCTTCTACCTTCAAGTTGAATACAAGTTACACTTATGGTAGGTTCTTAATTTTCCAAAGTATTGTGGATGTTGCAACTGGAAATATAGGGAATTGCCACATACCACTCAAGCAGGTTAAATACAAACACACACACACACACACACACACACACACACATATATATATATATATACATACATATATGTATTTGTGTGTAATGATAAAGAAAAGTAATTCATGAAACTAAGAGGTAAGTTGCTGGCTATGGGAGGAATTTGACTGAAAGAGAAAGGGGTAGAAATGATGCACATACAGTATTCATATTTAAAAATCTGAGAACAATTAAAATTAAATAAAATATTAAAATATACATAGCAACATGAAAAATAAATAAAATTATTATAAATCATTTTGCTGTACAAAAGTTAGGAAGATTCCCTTATATTCTTTTCTTAGTTTGCCCTATTGATTTTATTTAGCTGTCCCAAGCGGGTGTGTAGTTTCAGGAAGAACTCAGATCTAAGCATCTTATACTTCATGCTGGAAAATCTTTTTTACATGTACAAATATGATATTGGGTAAGTGCAAGCAAGCAGGTGATATTAGCCAGGATCAGATAATGGAGTAAGAACTGTGCAATTTTTTATTTTTTATATAGAAACTTGTGATTATTTTAGACACATGATAATGTAAAACAAGTTGTAAGTCAAAAGACACATAAATTCAGGTAGCATCTCACTGTGTATGATATAAGCATTTTCAAAAACTTTACTTTTCTTTCTCTATTCACATACAGCACAAACAATGTGATAACTGTCCCAGGATGTGTATGGAAACATGTTGTAGAATGTTTGTTTAAGATGTGTTACATTTGTACACACTGTGGAATATGTGTTAATGTTGTTAAGATGTGTTGCATTCCTTTTATCTCGCATTTGTTTAACCCTGTAAAGCTGTGTTACTTTATTTGCCTAAAATACCTGATTGGTCTAATAAAGAGCTGAATAGTTAATAGATAGGCAAAAGAAAGAATAGGCTGGGCTGGCATGCAAAGATAATATATAGGAGGGGAAATAGAGAGAAGATAAAGCAAGGAGCAAGAAAAGGAGAAGGAGAGGAGGATGCCACAGACCAACCACACATCAGCCACAAAGTAAGAAGGAAAGAAAGATATATTGAATAAAGAAATGTTAAAAAAAAAAAAAAACAAAGACAAAGGGCTGGAGAGATGGCTCAGTGGTTAAGAGCATTACCTGCTCTTCCAAAGGTCCTGAGTTCAATTCCCAGCAACCACATGGTGGCTCACAACCATCTGAAATGTGATCTGATGCCCTCTTCTGGCCTGCCGGCAGACACACAGACAGAATATTGTACACATAATAAATAAATAAAATATTTAAAAAAAAAAAAACAAAGACAAAATATAGTTGAAGAGAAATGAGATAATTAAATTAGAAATGCTCACTAGAAACAATCCAAGCTTAGGCCAGGCATTCATAACTAAGAATAAGTGTCCATGTATTTACTTGGGAGCTGAGTGGCAGGCCCTTAAAGAGTAAAAAAGTAAAACCAACTACATTTTGGTGTTCCACTTTTGAGGTCTGAATAAAGTCACAAAACAAATAAATAAATGGCCCTTTTAAGAAACTCTGTGTCACAGCAGAGTCCTTAAACAGCCTTTTTCATGTTAAGAACAAAAAAATAACTAACTAAAAAACACCTGCCACAGTGCAAGAAACAACCGTTCCAGACCTGGGAGATTGAAGGCAGTTCTCATTCCATTACCTCTGACCTGCTCGCCAGCTTTAGGTTTGGCTTGCAAAGTTTCAGCTACAAAAGCCCATGAAGTGGCCCCAGCTGGTCGCCAAACCCCTGGTGGAGTTCCTAGCCCAGCTACCTACCAATTTTTTTTGACCAAAAAAAAAATCTATATATACATAGTAGAGAAGGTTCAGATGAAGAAAACCTCCAAACGGGTTACGGAATGTATGCCTTTAATTGTATTACGCATTCTCTTAATATGTGTGTGCACTCATAGTCTTTTTACTGTTTGAGACACAGAGAAAATCATGAACAAGAAACTTGACTATCAGTTACTTACCAACTATGTTGATTGAAATATCTTTGTTGAACTGTGATAGTCACCTGCTAAACAAATGCCCACTTCCACAACTGATGTAGTCCATCCCACTCCTTCATCTGGAACTTGCAAATTGGTAAACTTTTCCATCACATTCCAAACTTTTAGGTTATAAAAATATTGCTAATTGTTCCTTGGCAAAAATATCCTTGTCTATCAGTTCAAGTTCATAATTAGTGCTGAATAAAGAATACTTTTATCAGAAAAAGTATGTAATATAATACATTTGTTTGATCTATTGCTATGCAATCAAAAATATTGAGATTTTAGCTGCATTCCTGTGATATAATGCTTTATTTAAACATTTTCTTGAATGCACTAGTAATAAAATGTACACATTAATTGGAAAAAATGTTCATAGGCTTAATAAAGAAAAGAGTGAGAGTGTGTAGACAGTCACAGAAAAAAAATGAGTAGTTAAAAAATAATGAAGTCTTTAAAGAGATAAGCAAAGTGATATTAAATAAAGAACAAGCCATGTAGAAATGGGAAATACACAGGGAGTCGGGTCCTTTACGGTGTTGTGTTGATGCTGAAATTCTTGCTTTCTGATAAGCAAATGATAGCTGCTCTGAGACACAGGATGAAAAACAGACAGCCAAAACAAATCAGCCTGCATACTTTAGGAACATCTTAACTTTAAAATGGAAGCGACAAAAGGAATTTGTCAAATGGAAGTCAAAAATGCTTTTGGGAAGAGGTTATCCTGTTGTTTCCACAGGAAATGAGAGGCTGTGAATTCCTTCATGATTAATACTAACCAGATTTGGTAGTGGGAGACCTTCTGAATCTTGGCAGGTAATAAGATAGTAGTAAAGGTTACAACTGGATGTAACGTTTTTGGATGTTTCTTCATTTATGTATATTTGTTATCATTTAGGAGAATATAGGAATATATAGGATAAATATGGGATATATAAAATATAAGATAGAAAGACAACTATTATTCTCAGATATTTTGCATTGGCATGGATTTTAGTATATTGACACAAATTTAAAGTTATTTTCTTATACTGTATATATGTTTCTACTCTTGTTTGGGATTTGAATCTCTCTTAATGGGATAAAATGATGAAAATATTGCATAAAATAAGAAGTGCTGGCTGAGCCCTCTTGTTCATTCCATTTAAACCAAATAATGATGAACTTGTTTATACTTTAGCGTCACTTTTTCCTTGCATGTTTTGACATGCCCATCTTGTGGTCTGTGGCAAATGATTGACAGAAGTCATGCATACCAAGATTATACTTGAGGGCAATTAGATTTTTGTAAAATCATTTTGAAATATCTTTCTATATGATTATTCAGAAACTGGATATAACCCTATTTTAAATCACAAACACTGAGTAAATGTAACAAATAATGATTTAATTTAAACCAATTAAAGTAATCTGCAACAGTCATTTTTAATTTTCTTAAAGTTTGGCTATTGAAATCTGATTTTAATTACACTGACATATATCTTTAACTAGAGAGGCAAACTCTTGGAAACTTGGCATAATGCACTGTGATATAACAATCTTTCCATTTTCTTATATATAGGCAAATTAGTGGTAATAAAAGGTTGGGAACAGTTCACTTTTACTCAGTAATATGTACTAATATTTCACTCTTTCTATATAACTGGTATATTTTGTAAACTATCTCAAAGCCCATTTCCATGAAGGTCATAGACATTAGGCAGATCTTACTCTTGTTAAATGGACATGATGTTAAAACTACAGTCTAAATATGTTTTCTTCTACCCATTGTTACTCTCAGTCTTATCTGGAAATAAGACTGTTTGTTGTGGGTGACAGTTAATGCAGAGAATCGTAACTATCAGTTTGCTGAGAAAAAGTTACTGTTGAGTGTTTACCTCTGAATGGGACATCACCATCCCCAACATCAAGGCCAGAAAGTAGCATGGAATAGTAGGTTGAAAGAATGTAAGAGATAAGGAGTAGGAAGCAGTGTTGTAAAATACTGTGTTCTGGAAATAACATAACTTTTATGACCATGAACTTTTAGAATTGGCTACCTGAAAAATGCCTGCCAAAGATTGGACCCTTCCTGTTCTTTCTGGGCTAGCACATGGTATCATAAAGGGTCAACACATAGAGGAAATGTTGAAAGATAATGACTGCTGAAGGTGGCAAGGTCATATTCCTCAATGATGTAACCACTAATACACAGTCCTCCCCCAATTGATAATACCCACTCATGTTCACAGTCCTAATTAAATGCTGTAAGAAACAAACACACAGACAGACAGACACACACACACAGAGAGTGGGACTTGGTAAAAGAGGATTTTATGGAAGGAAGGGGCCTGGAGAAAATAAAGGAGTCTTTGGTCAAAAAACATTATATATGTAGATGAATTTGAGAAAAAAAAAAACCTCCTTAAGCTAATGGGATTTTGTATAATTTGTCATGCAAAAAGCAAACCTAGAGTCAAAGAAATTCCATGTAAACTATGCACACTGAATAGTTTTGAAAGTTTTTCTTTTGGTTTCATAAAAAAGGACCTGTACCTTCTGATGCTCAGTCTATTTGCCCAGTGTTTCTTCATAAAATCTTGGCCATAAGTTTGATATTACAATTACAAGATGAAAATAAAAGCTAGATATTTTGATCTTTAAAGTGATTTAAAGATCCTCATCTTTCCTTCTGCATCATTCACTGTGGCTTTAGAAGCCTCTGTTAAACATCACACAATTTGTAAGTCAAATATCCAAATGGTTTACAAAATACAGATGACTAAAATACTGATGACATACTCTGTCTAGAGAGAGCTATGGTTCTCATACTGTCACTTTCCCAATAAGGTTTTCACTTACATTAGCAGTCACCTCTCTCTCATTCTCATGCTATGTTCCTTTTGAATGTCTACATTTTTTAACAGGCTTCAGTACAATTGCTGTGTATAAAACAAAATAGTATATATGATACCTTTGTAGGTCTTCTAAACAAACTGAACAAATGTACTTTTTAAGCTCACATATATTGTTCCCTCTAAATTAAATACAGTTGCATAATGTAACTTCTGAATAAAGAGAACAATTATTGCTTCAGTGGAGATCTATATTTGACTATCTTGGAAGCATGGAAGACATGAATAAAATGCTATGGAAGCATTTATTCTTGCCTAATGGCAATCACAAACCCAAACATTTAAGTTTAATAAATTTAGTTTACATTAGGAAGTCTTTCAAATGTAAATAGTGATTATGAACTAAGAACTCTCTATTATATAAATAACTATATATATGTTTATGTATAATATATATAATAGCCAAATATTTTTGGTTTTCTTTCTAGTCAATTAACATTATTTTCTGACACTGAAGACTCTTTTAAATGAGCTATATCATAAGAGAACTCAGCTAACTACTCTTTGATAAAATATATTAATATCTATTAATATTAGTAGAAATATTAATATTTAACAGTGAAAACATTAATATTTAATGATAATAATTGTCATAAAATAAATATTAATATATTAATAGATTTTCTCAAAGCTTAATGCATATTAAACAAATATCATGAAACAATCATCAAGTGTATAAGTTATCTTACAAAACTAGTATAGATACCATAATTGTATTCTGGTTTTAAAGAAGTAGAAATCTCATTAAGAAAATTTTAATTGCAAAGAGATTATGAACAATATTAAATAGTATTATTTCAAATGAAGAGGAAGAAACCTTAAGAGAAATAATGCCAAAAAGTTGCCTTGTTGCTGGCAGAAACATCTAAACCAGGTCCAGAAAAGCACAGAGGAAGTCCACAGGTCATAACCTGCAAGACAAAAAGACAAAGAATGGAATCATTTTCTCGCCATTGACAGTAATGCCTCTCTATGTAGTGTGTGTTGGTAAATGCCAGTAAGCATGATTAATGAAACATTAGAAGATCACACAATTTAAATTTATGTTTCTCTACCAAAAGCAATGTGCAACACTTAACTAGTTCTGGAATTGCATTTTTAGAGATGCACTTATCTGGATTCTATTTCCAACTTAGAATATATATGGAAGGAGACAACTAAAGTGACTTAAAATCATCCCTTCACATTAGAAAATGAATATATGTTTTCTTATACACAGAAAAAGTGAGGAAAATAATAATAAAATTATTGAGGTAATTATAAATCAAATAAAAACATGGAAAATTCCAGGGAATGAAGTTTTGGTTAATAATGAAAAAGAAGAAAATTGTGTCAATTCTTCTTTACAAAAGTAAATAATGTAAATTATTAACTATAAAGATAGTTATGATAAAAAAAATCTGCCAACGAAAGCATCTTCACCGACTCACTATGCACCTCCTGTCAGTACATAAGCTTATAAGCCTCTTAATCTCATTAGGATATAAGTGTATAGTGCTAATTTACTAATGTGTGTCCAATTCTTGATGCATAATGACTACTGAAGAAATATTTTGTTAATGAGTGCTCCTGATAAATGTCATGCGTGCATAAACAGGGAAGTTATTTCCTTCAAATCAAAAGACTCCTACACTCTTAGACCTTCCGTGCCTCCAATCTCACTATGTGATGGAGTATTTAATAACATTTTAATACTGAAAGCATACCAGGACATCTTAGGGCTGTTTTAATTTAATTTTATTTTTGCTTTATTAGCAAAAATTTAAAATTTTCTCAAGACCTTAAATTCAATGCTTATTTCCTTCTAGTTTATTTCGCTTTCCCACTCGCCCCCCACCTTTAATTTGGTGTGCTGTCTCAATAGTTGTTACTGCTTGTTTCATGATTAATAAAATTAATGGAGTGAGAAGGTGAATGCAGTATTTTTTAACAATTGCTCTTTCATAACCCCTCAGCTTTAACTAAGTCTGGTAACAGTATTACTCACTGGTTTGTTCTGAATTAACAGTGTCTATTGCCGCAGTTTTATGGGCTCTAAAGATAAGCAAAGTCCTTTTTGTAAGGACTGATAAGGAACATTATTTTCACCAAAATACTAATTGAGTAAAATAACAATCTATCCATAAATTTTGAAATACAAAGATTATTTGCAAACATTTTTATGTATTAAAAATGAAAGATAAGGGTTTATGTTTATACACTGAATGCATGTATGGAAAAGAAAATTTCTTATTTCATAAAACTTAAATTTTTCTGTGAATGAAGTCAATGAACAGAAAAGTAGAATGGATAAAATGTATAAAATGATTGAATAGAGGTAACATCATTTTACTAGTGTGTCAAGAAAAACTTGAAATTGTTTTTAATTTCCTGAACCATTATGCTAGTATTGGGTTTTTGGAACTCTTTTACCTCAATTTTTTTTCACATTCACTTCCATTTGAACTAAGAATGATTTAATACTTTTTTGTGAACATATGACATTTTGAAGATATTTAGCTAATGAGATACAAATAAAAACAAGCAATTAGAAACTTATGTGAAGTTGCAATAAGAGAAATATACACATTTCAGGAACTAAAGGTTTGGAAACCCATCCTTTTTAAGAGACCACAAAATGTAAAACAGGCTTGTTTCCAGGTGAAATTGATGTCAAGAATGGAGTCCTTCTAGAAGTAAATGGACCATGTTGTGCAAAGCAAACCATCTGTGGAGTTTTCTGTGATCACCTGCCCTAATTTCATGCTAGTTTTTTTTTTATTTTTTGTATAAATATTTCCTAATTTATAAAATAATTTGCTTATTAATATGCTTTCTCTGTACACATTAAACAAAAAGATGGTAGAAAAATTGGGAACTAAAAGTTAGAAATGTGTGCTTACATATATTGAATTTCACTTGTGTCAATATTGAAGTTAATTTCTTTTCCATCACTGCTGCATGGCTTTTGAAGTGTTTGGAGGGAGAATGAGTTGCTGATAAATTAATCTTAGTGAGACTCAAAATGAGTAGGGAGAAAGTGGTATTTACCATTTGATTTATTGGATGATATGAAAGCCGATTTTCATGAAGATTTTTCAGTAAACTTAGGAGTCATGATTTTGTGTAGTTATTTATTCTGACTTTGGACAATACTTCTTGTAGACTGAAGTGAGGTGTATGAAATAAAGTTTAGTAGGGCTAAGAGGCTCATGAAACTTATGACTCATTAGATTCCCCCCTCAAGGTTATAAATTCAATAAGAAGTTGTAAGTATAAGGAGACTCTTCAATAGTCTAAGTTGACTGAAAATTATGTAGAGTCTTTGTGCAGTTTCACTAGTTTTCAATGCATATTTTGATCATGCAGTGTCTTTGAGTCACCTATGATCCCATTAGTAACTATTCATGCATATACATATAAATAATTCCAATAACCTCACCGGTTCAATAAGTCAGATGTGGGTGGAATCATTTCTGTTGTTTGTCATGGTGGCTTATCTGAGATAAATTGATGCTTCTTTGTGTCTCCATACAACACAGTGCCCAGAGTTCCAAGGATGCAAATGTAACTCAGGGAGATATGGTTCCTGTAATGAATACTTGTTGGGTCCTTGTACCCACATATCACTAGAGAAACCAGGACTGTTAAGCACACAGAGATATTCTTTCAATGGGAAGAATGTATAACCCTTTTTTTTTCCATCTAGAAAGCTAGGAATTGGAAATGATTAATATTCCTTTGATTTACATTATCTGTTGGACCAGGCCATATCAAGATTCCAAAAATAGTACTGGAGGAGTCTATTAGTATAAATGACCCTAACATTATCTGTATAACCAAGGGCTCCCAAAAGTTCCCTCAACCAGGACCTGAGTTACCTAATAGCCCTCATGACGTCTCTGCTATCTGTATTACTAAACCCATGCCAGATCTGTTCCTAGGCCTTTAATGCAGGTAGCCTAACTCTAGAACCCATCTTCTTGGAAGAAATGACATGCACTTTGAGTGTATTTTTGATGTGATTATGCCTCTTTGAGCACCAGATATGGTATTACATCAGAAAACTATTTTGTAAATATTACTGGGTTTAAATATGCTGGTCATAAGCCAAGTAACATCATGATTGAAGTTTGATCCAGTTTGACGAGGCCAAACTGAACCATGTCGTCATTCTCACCTGTATTGCTTTAATATCCCTGGCTTCCAGACCACCTGCAAGGACCTTCACAAGTACTGGGATATGCAAACGAGGCTTACATGTACAAAGGTAGCCCAACACATATTGGCAAGCATCTGTTGGGGCAAACCTGATAGAACTGCTTTTTCCCGTATGGTATAAGTTGATGTACTTCATTTCTCTAGTAATGGTTATACACTCCCTACCATGAGAGACAGAATTTGAAACCAAATCCAAACCATCTAAAAGTATAACAATCTTTTGTTGTGGGAGCTTCTTTCACTCCTTCAGCCAATAGCCGCTGAGATACCACCAGCCCATAGGGGTGCCGTCTCTCTCCCTTTAAAAAAGCAGCCACTTCCATCTGCTCTCTCTCTCTCTGGCCTTCCACTGCGACTAGGCTCCTTTCCTGATTGTGCAGAGGGCTGTTGTCTGAGACAGTGATCTGTAAGATTTTCCCCTTTAAATAAACAACCATTCTATTAATCATAATTTCAAACTGGTGTGGGATTGTTTGTGACTTATGCCTTCACCCTTTGAATATTGGTTCCAAGGTGGCCGTGTTCCTCTATTCAATGTGGGGTGGCATTTCTGTCCAATAAAGTGAGCACATGACTATGAAGATTTCCAACGCTCCCTAATAGTGGATGGGCAATAACATATTGTGCAGTTCCTAAAAGTAGGATATATAAAATAAAATCATAAGCAGACTATGAAATCGATTCCATGACATATGTTGATGGTTTTAAGATATGCAAATGAAGCTTAACTTTCTTCTTAGATATACCTGTGTCCTAGTCAGGGTTTCTATTTATTTTTTCTTTTTCTTTTTTTTTTAATATAATTTTTTATTGATAAAAAAGATTTCCGCCTCCTCCCCGCCTCCCATTTCCCTCCCC
>NW_026067931.1:894518-897171 GCF_014885135.2 Alexandromys fortis | reverse complement strand
CCAGTGATCCAGGGACAGAAGGAAGGACGGGGCAGGCAGTGCAGGATCCAGGAGAACACAGGAGCCCCTGGAGCCCAGGCTGAGGGTGCCGGGCTCTCTTACTGGGGACCTTGAGGCTCACTGCTCTGGGTGGGTAGCCTTAGAGTAGGAGCTTAAAGTAGGAGCTTAAAACTGTTGTTGAGCACTGGTCCTAGCATACAGCAGGGCAGGGTTGGGGGTGGGGTGATGGGATGCTGGCTCCTGGTAAGAAAGACAGCCCTGCAGAAGGAGCTGGGGGAGGGAGGTTTGTGCTCTCTTCCGGGACTATCGCCCCTGGATAGCACACACTCACCCGTCCAGATGGAACTCTTCAGCACCTAAACAGGGCCGCCTGGTAGCCCAGTGATCCAGGGACAGAAGGAAGGCCAGGGTTTCTATTTCTGTAATGATGAAAGTCTATGGCCAAAACAACTTGGAGAGGAAATAGTTTTTTTTTTTTTTTTTTTTTTGTTTTTTTTTTTTTTTTTTTTTTTTTGCCTCATACTTCAACAGCATTATCAAAGGAAGTCAGAACAGAAATCCAAATGGGACAGGAACCTGGGAGGCAGGATCAGATGCAGAGGCCATGAATGATTGCTGCTTACTGACTTGTTCTTCGCTGTTTGTTCAGCCTTATTTCTTATGGAACTCAGAAACACTGTCCCAGTGATGGCATCACCCACAATGGTCTGAGCTCTTCTCATCAATTACTGTAGATGGAAGTTTCTGCCCCACTTGGTCCTGCAGTTGTTCAATCTCAAAAAATCACTACTTAAGAAAATTCCAAATACAGGCTTGCCTTCAGCCCTATCTTATGGAGGTACTTTCTTAATTGAGGTTCCTTCTTCTCAGATGATGTTAACTTGTGTCAAGTTGACATAAAACTAGCCAATAATACTTGTATGAAAGACAAGTGGATGCTATCCTCCACTTTCAGCCTTGGACTTGATAACAAAAAAAAATGAGTGTTTGAGGAAGAGTTGTTAACTTATTTTTTTATAGCAGGTTGAGCATGAACGATTCAAGTAATATGAATGCTGAAGAGCCTTTCCTTGGTTCCCCAGAATTGGAACTCATGCAAGGACTCATAGTAGGAAAGAAAAGCGGAGGAGCCCTCATGTCTGACTTTTAATCCAATCCACCAGAAGAGAAAAACCCATAGGATAGGACTTTAATAATGGCTTAATACAGGAAATTATGAGACTTGGACTCGGACAATACTCTCCACATGAAATAATGGATTGGGAAAAAAACAATGAATTTGAATGTATCACAATCTCACTTGTGTGACTGTGGAGAAAGGAAAGAGATGAGATCACTCTGAGTGCTAATGACTTTGAAAACAATGTCATATAACAAAGGCTGTATAACTTGAGGCAACATAAGAACACAAATCTCTCATAAGCTTTCTCAAATTAGGTATTATGGCTACTTACTATCGACATCTGGGGTCTTAATGGAAATCATCGACCGAAGCACAGAAAGCCAGTGTTACTACTGAAGAAGCTGAATATGACAAGTTTTGCTTGGTGCCCATTTCATCATGCCTTATATGCCTGTGCTCTCAGGAGAATTAAGAAAGTGTTTGATTTAGTGGGAAAATCAGAGCTAATGTGAGGCTAGAAGATCTGAATGACTTAGAATGTTATTAAATTAGATTCATAATGTACAAAATCAAGAATGAAGGGACAAAGGAAAGATAAACCAAACAAAATGATCTGTCCAGATCTTGACAAAATATGGGAGAAGATTTATGTTGAGCTGGAATTCTTAGGGAGAAAAACAGCAGAAATTTAAATGTTAAGCTAACAAAGACAAACATCTATAACATATTTTTGGGGAATATGGGCATAGTTTTCTAGGCTATTTTCTGCTGATTGGGATTGCTGAAAATCATATGGGAATCTAACGAAAATTTAGAATTATAGTCAAGTCCTGACTGAAATATTCTGTGAGGCTTGATCATCTCAGCCTGTATTCTTGAGGCTGTTCTGGATGCAGAACTTAGACATTGAAGCCATCTGCTCTTATCAGAGATTTCTCATGGAATCTTCCTTAATCAAACCTGATTTTTCTTAACCTAGAATGAATCCACAGCCTCTCAATCCTGTGAAAAAAAAGCAAAACCTCTTCTCTAAAGTAACATATCTTTTGACTTAAATTTTGAGGTCAAGGCATTTACAAAATATGTATGTTAGATTAATCCAGCAGAATTTATAATCAAATGTCTTTTAGCAGCTGTTACTCCTTCCTCAACCATCAAACAATTCAAAGGCAACACAATAACACACAATATTCAGATTCTTTGTATATTTTCCATCTTTACATGGCTTTATTTTGAACTATGCTTATTTTATTTTTAGTTTTTGGTTGTTTGAGACATGCTTTTCCTGTGTATTGTTGACTGTCCCGGAACTCAGTCTGTGGACCAGGCTGCTCTTGAATTCACAGAGATTCATCTGCCTCTGTTTCCCAAGTCCCGGGATTAAAGGTGTGTGCTACCACTCTTAACTATTCTCTTTCTATTTTTATGGACTTTATCATTTTTCATTTCTCTCCCAAGCCTACATATATTTTCAAACACAGTATAAACTGTTTAGAGGTTTTCTTGATCTGAACCTATCTTGACTATATA
>NW_026067931.1:836260-894008 GCF_014885135.2 Alexandromys fortis | reverse complement strand
GTCATTCAGTCCCAAAGAAACACACAGATGTTTACATTAATTATAAACTGGTTGGCATATTAGCTCAGGCTTTCTTATTAGCTGACTCATACATAGTACTTTAACCCATTATTCTTGTCAGTGTAAGCCAGGTCACTTGGTACCTTTTATCAGTGAGGCATTCTCATCCTGCTTTGTTTTGGTCTGGGTGGCAACTGCAGACTGAGCCTTCTCTCTTTCAAGAATTCTCCTATTTTGGTTACCATGCCTATACTTCCGGCCTGGGGACTAGTCAATCAGCATTTTATTAACAAAATACAAGAAACAAATCTTTATAGGGTACAAGGCCATTGTCCCACAGCATATTGGCACTATTTATGTAGAGGCAAATATCTGCTTTTGGATGAATTTGAGTACTACCTCACAGGAAGAAGCTCATTCCTGCCCATGTAAGCTAGGGCAAAGAACTGGGACTGAAGATGTCAGTGAACCCAATGGGACTTTTGTTTTGATAAACTAATATGATGTGCCTTTACAACTTTCCCTCTAAAACATTGTGTCTATGCGCATAGATTACTGATGGAGTCAGCTTCGATGATGAAAGCAAACTTCTTCCTTCAGTAGGTTTAAGTTACCGTGGAGACTTATAAATTCTTTAGTTCACAAGAATGATTATTACTATGAAATAATTAACAGAGCCTTAGCCATAAAAAGAATAAAATAATCAGACTTTTGTATGATGTGCTCACAAGATCTTGACATATTGAGGAATAAACAGTAGAAAGACTATGAGAACTGCAAGAAGGTGTAGAATACTATTTAGGTATTTTTTTTCTTTTTTATTTATTTATTAAAGATTTCTGATTCTTCCCCGCCACTGCCTCCCATTACCCTCCCCTTGCCCCAGTCAAGTCCCCCTCCCACATTAGCCCAAAGAGCAATCAAGTTTCCCTGCCCTGTGGGAAGTCCTAACCCACCTCCATCCAGGCCTAGTAAGGTGAGCATCCAAACTGCCTAGGCTCCCACAAAGCCAGTACGTGCAGTAGGAACAAAAACCCATTGCCATTGTTCTTGGGGTCTCAGTAGTCCTCATTGTCCGCTATGTTCAGTGAGTCTGGTTTTATCCCAGGCTTTTTCAGATCCAGGCCAGCTGGCCTTGGTGAGTTCCCAATAGAACATCCCCATTGTCTCAGGGTGTGGGTGCACCCCTCGTGGTCCTGAGTTCCTTGCTCTTGCTCTCTCTCCTTCTGCTCCTGATTTGGACCTTGAGATTTCAGTCCGGTGCTCCAATGTGGTTCTCTGTCTCTGTCTCCTTTCATCGCCTGATGAAACTATTTAGGTATTTTATCCAAATTAAAACATTCCTTCCTGGAGGAAGAAGATAGATCCATATGCTCCAGAAATTAATTTTCAGGGTTTCTAGAAGTTATAGTGTTCACAAGTCCATTGCTCTAAATTGTGAAAGTAGCCACTCATTGCTAGAAAAAGAAGGCTCTCTGACATCCTAAGCTGATTGCTAATTGAGCAGGAGGATGCAGGAATGCAAATTTTGAGTGTTACCACCCATAGAGGGGTATGTACTTTTGGCATTGCAACTTCTTTTAAGTAAGCAATGAATCTCTTAAGTAGTTCTTCATTTATACACATAAACTCACTGGTTCACCAAACTAAAGTTGATGGAATAATTTGCATCTTATTTATGGTGAAGAGATATTTGTTCATACATGCCATAGAAATTTTATACAACACATATTTCCAATGACATAAATTTTGCTCAATTGCCTTTAATATTTTAAATCAAATAAATAATATTGATTTAGAGTGATATAAAAACTGGAAAATTTCAGTTCTCTACACACTAGTATAGAGACAATTGACTAAGAAAATATTTTTATACTTTCATGATAGCATAGTTTTAGAGAAAATAGCATATTTGTTAATATTATTATCACTTTGCTTTCTACTCCTATCTTACCTCAAAACTAACAGAAAATTTTCCAGAGTCTGGTGAGTTCTCCAGTACCTAGCCAGATTGTGCTGTTCCCAAATTCCAGGCTTAGGGTAGAACACACACCTGTACACTTTCGAGTGGTGTGCCTTCACTGGGCCCCTGTCAATATTCACCATTCCTATTTCCCAGGGTGTACGTCTAACCTGATGATTACCCAAAACCATAGCCCAAACATGCCATCCTCACATGTCCAAGTATAGCTCAGTCAGTACATTTGACACAATATTCCACAGAGACCAAGCTTGTCTATTTTCTTTCTTGGTTTCCTGTGAATTGGAATCAATCCCATTTCTCCAATCCAATATAGATATTTGTTATCTGACAGACTGAGCTACTAACTCTTCATACTTGTCTTGCAATGGGTGTCCCTTGGGTCACACTTAACACTCAAGCAATAAAAGAAGCTCAGATGCCCAGGACACAAAACCACAAAATAAATGAAAGAACAAGACAGGATTTCCATTCCACACCTACCAGTTTTGTCACCATGCTTCAGGAGATGGTACCTGGGAGAATGGAGCCAATAAATGAGGCAGACTAAAGTCTTAGGCCAACTTTATTGAGCTTTGCAGAAAATTTATATTCCAAGAGTTAAGAAGGGTCACATGAGTAAAGTTCTCATAAGTTCAAGCTGTGCACAATCACAAGGAGGAGCCACATGTGGCATAAATACATTTTTCCATAGAAGCATAATTAAATAACAACAGCAAGTAATACTAAGTAATCTGGAGTAAACTCACTCCTAGCTGCTACATCTGGAAGAAGCACAAAAATACATTCCAACAACTTTGTGTTTTGAAGAAACAGAGATCACAAGACTCTTGTTTTGTTTTCTTGATGTGGTCTCACAAGCACTCAAAATTCTCCTTTTACAACTCCATTCCTGAACCACATTATGACACTTTTCTACGGAAATGTTCTCCAACGAAAATTACTCAGATGAACCCAGGACACATAATTAAAAAAAACAATAATAATAATGAGGATGATAAAATAATTCAAAGTGTTTGAAACACACATAAACACACACAAACTCTCTCAATTCAAAGAAGGTAAGAATAAACTCGTAAGTCAAGTTCAAGAAAACACAAATGTACAGCTGAGTAAAATGACAAGTATTATTCAGAACAGTCTGAATTTAGTAAAGAGAGAAAAAGACTGAAGCAAATCCAAGCTGAAATCAATAGAAATTAAAATAGTCAATACTTATTAGAACCCTCAAGAGAAAGCCTAACAAGTTTGTTGGATCACACTGAAGATAGAGAATATCAGAACTTGAAGATAACGTAGAAGAACTGAACTACAGAAGGAAAGCATATGAAAAAATGTCATCATCACAACTTATTTCTCAGTGTAAAATTTAAGAGTCAGAAGAGAGGATCAGACACCATTAGGACAGCCACAGTTTCCCCCCCCCCCCAAGGCCACTTGTCCTGATCAGGCAGAAATCAGCCACAAGCTGACTGACAACTGTGGCACCAGGTGGTTGCACACCATTGTGTTAAGTGAGAATGTGATGGGAAAAGAGAGAGTGAGAAAGGCAGAATGGTTTATGTGCTATGGAGAAGGGCAGCTCTGAAGAGTCAAGAGCGATGAGGAATGGGCTGATGTGGGTGGATTGCTTGCCACCAAAGTTTGAGGTTATGTCTGGGCCTGGTCTACTGCCACAGGCCATGTCTGGGTCTGTGGTCCTGATGCAGTGTGGTGGGCTGTTTGTGTCCATGGCTAATGTTACCACTGAGGTCTCTGAGAATGCCCGAATTCTGAGCCATCAACTATGACCATATTAGTGTCCAAGGAATGTGCCCCACAGGGGCCATACCTAATTTAGACATTTGTGCTACCGCCAGTGACCATGGTGACATCTGGGTCTGGACTGCTGCTGAGGACCATATCTGGGTTCATTGCGTTGCTGTCACCAGGCTCTGTGATGATGTTCGTGTCGTCTCTTGCCTCTGAATGCTGTGTAAAGAGTCATAGTCTGGGCTGACACCTGAGGCAATGTTGGTGCTTGAGGGTCAAACTGCTGTTTGGGCCATCCATACACATGTAGGTGGCAGTGCTTTAACCTGTGACCATGGTAAAGTCTGGACCAACTTGCGGCCAATGGACATGTCTGGGTCCACAGCCTACCACAGCCAGGGGCTGTGTTGATGTCTATGGCTCCTGTTACTATCTAAGGCTGAGCTGATGCTGGGATCTCGGCTGCCATCTAGGGGCATGTTAGTCTTTGAGGGCCACACTACTACGGAGGTCATGCCAATCTGAATGCTCTGAGTTGCCAACTTGGGACTTGATGATATCCAGTTCCAAGCTAAAATGAACACCTACAAGTAAAAATATATAAATAGTTCACTATACGATTCACTGGGCCTCACTATAGCTTTCATGCTGCGAATTTGATGTTGTTTTTTTTTTTTTGTTTTTCTTTTACATTTTACTTTATTGGTTGCAAGGGCAGAAAGCAGTAACAATAAAATGGAGAGATAATGAGATCAGAATGCGTGATGTGAAATTCACAAAAATTCAATAAAATGTTGTTTTAAAGAAAAAGCCAGTAAAATCTATAGTAATGTATTTCAAGTTCTAAAAGCCCATAGATACCAATTCAGACTTCTTTCCTAGAAGAATCGTCAGCCCTAATTGAAGGAGAAAGAAAAATTTTCTGTAAGATAAACAGGCTAAAGTAGTTTCTGTCTTCCATATCAGCTCTATATAGAATAGGTGTAAGCAATACTTTGGACTGAAAAAGGGATAAGCCTAACCAGGAGGTAGCATAAAATTAAATGTAGTTATTGATCAAACACAAAATAGAACTAAACACAGATAGAAAAAAATGATGGCAAAGAGCACAAAACCATCAATGAAGGCATGAAGTACCCAATAAAAGAAATATGTTATCTGAATAGCTTAAGAAACAGACCCATCTATCTATCTATCTATCTATCTATCTATCTATCTATCTATCTATCTATCATCATCATCTATCTATTTGTATAATTTGTGTGTGTGTGTGTGTGTGTCTGCAAGAAGCACATTGACCATCAAGGAAAGACAGTGAATAGGACCAGAAAACAGACCGTACTGTCCTACTATTAGATGAAATAGCCTTCAAACTAAACTTATCTAGAAGAGACAAAGTTTACTTTGACTAAAAAGACAATTAACCAAGAATAAAGTACAATTTTAAACATATATCAGCTAAAGTATAATACTTCCAATTTAAGAAAAAACGTACTTTAACACACTTTTCAAGATACCTATTAACCACTGTTCATCCGTGGTAGGTAATTTCAATATCCAGCTTTTCTCAGTAGTCCGGCAATCTGAACAAAACAAACAACTCTATTTCTCCAAATATCAGAAGTACATAGTGTCTTCAGCAGTGAGGATTTACTTTCAAATTCTGGGAGTACACTAAGCACAACTTCAATAGCCCACATTGTTTTGGGAGTATTGTATGACAAGATGTTTGTTTCCTGGGCAAATGCAACACATGTCTACTCACCATGGATAGGAAGTCCAGAATATACTAAAGTCCAGACACCACCAAAGCCCAACCAAACTGAACCAAGGAGTTGTTACTAACAGAGATTAAGTGAGGATGTACTTACAGGAGCAGAAATGACTGAAAGACATCTGGATCATCAAAGTCCATCCCAGTATTGATGAGCACCTACAGAAGTTAAATATCTGGAACAGTTCTTAGCAAGAGAGAGAGCGAGGAGTTGTCAGGAAAACTGCAGGTTACTTTGAGACAGTCATCCTAAATGCATTAGAGGAACTGTAAAAATCTCCAGCCATCCCTTAAAGTACCAGCTGGGAACTAAGCTATATGAGCTAAAACAGGAGGCCCTTCTTGTTTAGGACTGTCTGAACCACAGTTTGCAAAAAGTGCAGCTATTGACTAATGCAATGTAGTGTCAATTAGATGTACATTCCTGAGGTCTTTTATCTGTTGTAGCTTCTTCTTTTTTTTTTTAGTTTTGTTTTAATATTTATTTTTTGTTTTCGTTTTTAATTTATTTATTTATTAAAGATTTCTGTCTCTTCCCCGCCACCGCCTCCCACTTCCCTCACCCTCCCCCAACCTAGGTCCCCTCCCTCCTCAGCCCAAAGAGCAATCAGGGTTTCCTGCCCTGTGGGAAGTCCAAGGACCACCCACCTCCATCCAGGTCTAGTAAGGTGAGCATCCAGACTGCCTAGGCTCCCACAAAACCAATAGGTGCAGTAGGATCAAAAACCCATTGCCATTGTTCTTGAGGTCTCAGTAGTCCTCATTGTCCGCTATGTTCAGCGAGACCGGTTTTAACCCAGGCTTTTTCAGACCCAGGCCAGCTGGCCTTGGTGAGTTCCCGATAGAACATCCCCATTGTCTCAGTGTGTGGGTGCACCCCTCGCGGTCCTGAGTTCCTTGCTCGTGCTCTCTCTCCTTCTGCTCCTGATTTGGACCTTGAGATTTCAGTCCGGTGCTCCAATGTGGGTCTCTGTCTCTGTCTCCTTTCATCGCCTGATGAAGGTTAATATTCAGGAGGATGCCTATATGTTTTTCTTTGGGTTCTCCTTCTTATTTAGCTTCTCTAAGAACCCGAATTATAGGCTCAATGTCCTTTATTTATGGCTAGAAACCAAATATGAGTGAGTACATCCCATGTTCCTCTTTTTGGGTCTGGCTTACCTCACTCAGGATAGTGTTTTCTATTTCCATCCATTTGCCTGCAAACTTCAAGAAGTCCTTGTTTTTTACTGCTGAGTAGTACTCTAATATGTATATATTCCATACTTTCTTCATCCATTCTTCCATTGAAGGGCATCTAGGTTGTTTCCAGGTTCTGGCTATTACAAACAATGCTGCTATGAACATAGTAGAGCATATACTTTTGTTGTGTGATAAGGCCTCTCTTGGGTATATTCCCAAGAGTGGTATTGCTGGGTCCAGGGTTCGGTTGATCCCGAATTTCCTGAGAAATTGCCACTCTGCTTTCCAAAGTGGTTGCACAAGTTTGCATTCCCACCAGCAATGGATGAGTGTACCCCTTCCTCCACAACCTCTCCAGCAAAGGCTATCATTGGTGTTTTTTATTTTAGTCATTCTGACAGGTGTAAGATTGTATCTTAAAGTTGTCTTGATTTCCATTTCCCTGATCACTAAGGAAGTTCAGGTATATTGCCCTGTAAATTGTGGTAGTTGTACCAGGAATAAAACATTAAGGATTTTTTAACTTTCCAAAAAAAAAAAAATATCTGGAACATACTGTACAACCTCTATGCATCTTGACGGAGTGAACAGTCCTTCCCAGATTGGTCCAAACTTTTTCAAGGCAACTTGGTTTGTCTCTGCTTCTTCTATGCAAATGGTTTTGTGTTGGTCTTATTTGAAGCTTGGCTCCCTGATAGTGACTCCCTGATAGAGTCTTTATTGCTTACTTTTTGGAGGGAGGAGCCTAGCGAATCTTGTCAGTTTCAGGGTCTTCCTGAAACCGTTTTTTTTTTTTTTTTTTAACCTTCTGTCATAAGAGCTCCACTACATTATGGAATGTTTTAATCACTGCGAAGCTTAGAGAACAACTCATCAAAATGCGGAGAATAAGTGACTGTGGGACCACAGACTGGAATCTCTACACCTAAAGCTCTGGCAAAAATTGGGGACAGGAAAGGAAAAAGTTTTCATGATTAAAAAAAAAAAGGAGGGCATGAATTAGAAAGAGAACAAGGTGGGAACTGTGGAGGGGGGAGAGAATAGGGATAAATGTTATAAGTAAGTTATTATCTCAAAAATGAAAAGAAAAATAGGATTATATGAGTCAGAATCCCAGGATGCCTGCTACTAGATGGTGTCCCTTTGTAATCAGGGAAATTAATCATCCCACTGAACTTCAACAATCTAGTTGCCATAATAAAAGTCTCATGGATACACTTGCTGATATGCCAAGAGGAACATGGAAGTTCCACATGGCCCCACCCCTAGATGAAAACGTGGTCAATAACTGTTGAGAGAAGGAAATTTAGTTTCATTCAGGGGCGAGTTCTCTCATAGTAAATTCAGTTCCAATTTGTTGGCCATGGACACATGCCTTTAGGAGCAATAAATGAACTCACTATATGTTAATTTGCATATGTATGTATGAATGTATGTGTATTATGTACATATAAATACACACACAATTATATAAGAGAACCTGGATAGCAAGGAGTGATGTAAAAACTATGATCATGAGAAAAGTCTCAAAAAGAAAAAGGAAAAGAAAAATTAAAATGGAAATTCAAAAACATGACCTCAAAATACTCAAATTTCAAAACGTTACTTAGTGTATTCAAAGTCTTTTGAGAGTGTGAACTGTTACACTGATAAAACTCTGTCAATCTGGATCTAATGGAAGCCTGGGGGACTCAGCAATACTAAAGTAGGCAACAGAATAGGCTTCACTGAGTGAGTCCTTTAGATGCCCATCTCTCATGGGCGTCATTTTTGTGACTGTTGTGCCCTGTTCTTCCAAGTCCCTAGTCTTGCCATGGGGGCGAAATTAAGCATGTTGTTGCAATCCCAGCCCTTCCCTACTTTACATTCTAGAGACTCTCAGAATTTCAAAACCCTTAAAATCCCAAGCCTATGGCATTGGGGGAAACTGAAGACATACATGAGCAGAAAGAGAATGATGTCTGCCAAATTCATAAGTAGCAAAATAATTTGCATTTCAAGTACATTACAATATTGTGGTCACTTAAAGTAGTAAATCTTCTCATTACATGCCTGGAGCTATTATTAAAATACTCAGGAATTTTAACATAAGGATATATTGAAAGAATCCCTTAGAGGACATTTTAACTTACATTTTTACATTACTTAAAATATAACAATAAAATAATGAATCTTATTTCCATATGAAATCAATAATTTACATAAAGTCAACATTAAATAATGAGAATAACTATATTATACTATTTAGAAAAATTACTAAAGGAAAACAGAAAGTTTAAATTGGGAACTAGTTTATATCTTTGCAATCTTTTTTAAAAATATACTCATACTGATGTTTTTTAATACACTACTAGAAAATTTGCTAAAATAGTAATATTAGCTTCATCTCTGTAAGACAATATGTATTGCAAAGTACCCATGAAAATGATGGGTATTAAGGATAATTATTGATCAGACCTAAATGTTTGCAAAACAGAGTTCACTCCTCAACTCTCAGAAAAAAAAATTGAAATAAAACTTAGTAATTCTTGCTATGATTTATTCTTTCTTTAGTTATTTTTCCCACTGCCAATTTTTTCATCCTTGATAGAATTCTAACAAAAGAGCACAATGGAAGTTGAAATTAGTCAGTCAATAACTCATAGCCATTCAATTGCTGGCATAAATATGGATATCAAATTATTCTACATACTTCTTTTTATTGATTTTATTGAGCTATACATTTTTCTCTGATATCTTTCCTCTGCCCCCCCCCCCTTAAACTCTCTCCCATGGTACCCATGATCCAAATTTTTTCAAGAGACCTTGTCTTTTTCTACTTCCCATGTATATTTGATCTATGTATGTCTTTTTTAGGATTCTCATTGTTGTCTAGATTATCTGGGATTGTGATTTGTAGTCTGGCTTCCTTTGCTTTATGTCTAAAAATCACTTATGAGTGAGTACATATTATATTTGTCTTTCTGGGTCTGGGTTACCTCACTCAATATGATGTTTTATAGATCTATTCATTTGCCTGCAATTCAAGATGTCATTATTTTTTTCTGCTGTGTAGTATTTCACTGTGTAAATGTACCACATTTTCCTTATCCAATTTTCATTTGAGAGGCATTTAGGTTGTTTCCAAGTTCTGGTTATGACAAACAATGCTGCTATGAACATAGGTGAGCACATGTCCTTGTTGTACGATTGAGCATCCTTTGAGTATATACCCAAAAGTAGTATTTCTGGGATCTTGAGGAAGGTTGTTTGCTAATTTCTGAGAAATTGCCACACTAATATCCAAAGGGGCTTTACCAGCTTTCACTCCTACCAGCAATAAAGGAGTGTTCCCTTTACCTCACAACCCTCCAGCATTAGTTGTCATCAATGTTTTTGTTCTTGGCCATTCTTAAAAGTGTAGGATGGAATCTCAGAGTTGTTTTGATTTGCATTTCTTTGATGGCCAAGGATGTTGAACATTTCCTTAAGTGTCTTTTAGCTATTTTAGATTCTTCTGTTGAGAGTTATCTGTTTATGTCTTTACACCATTTTTTTATCGGATTATATGTTATTTTGATGATGAATTTCTTGAGCTTTTTGTATATTTTAAAGACCAGACCTCTGCGTTACGTGGGGTTGGTGAAGAATCTTTTCCCATTCTCTAGGCTGCTGTTTTGTCTTCTCGACTGTGTCTTTTGTTTTACAGAAGCTTTTCAGTATCAGGAGGTCACATTTAGTCATTCAATATAATTCTTGAGGTCCTAGCTAGAGCAATAATGCAACAAAAGGAGATCAAGGGGGACACAAATCGGAAAGAAGTCAAACTCTCACTATTTGTTGATAATATAATACTTTACATTAGTGACCTCAAATATTCTATCAAGAAACTTTTACAACTCATAAACACTTTCAGTAATGTACCAGTACACAAAATTAACTCAAACAATCAGTACACAGATGATAAAAGGACTGAGAAAGAAATCAGAAGAACATCACCCATCATAATAGCCACAAATAGCATAAAATATCTCCAAGTAACTCTAAAGAAACAAGTGGAAGATCTGTTTGACAAGAACTTTAAATCTTTGAAGAAAGAAATTGAAGAAAATTCCTCACACTTCTTATTTTTCATCAAACATTTGAAACAATTAAATTGCTTTTCTGAACGTCTAAGTTTCTATTCACTTAATTTCCCTTCTTGCTTCTACATACCCTGAAAATTCTCTAGGTTCCAATTCTCTAAAGTTTAGTAAACTGGTGTGCTAGAAATTTCTATGTCAACTTGACATGTCAGAGAGTCATATGAGAGGAGAGAACCTCAACTGAAAAAAAAATATACCTCGGAAGATGTCACTAAATAGGGTATCTCCTTTATTAGTGATTGATGTGGGAGGGTCCAGTTCACTGTAGGTGGGGTTACCACTGAGCAGGTGGTCCTGGTTCACATAATAAATCAGTCTAATTAGTCCATGACAAAAAAGTGTGTAAGCTGCTCTCCCTCATGGCTTCTTCCTCAGTTGCTTTTTGAGTAGCTTCCCTGTTCTCTAGATAATGAACAGGTGATGCAGAAGCAAAAGCAAGGCAAAACCTCTCCTTCCCAACTTTCTCTTGGTCATTGTGTTCCATCCCACCAGTGGTAAACCTAATAAAAGCAACAAGCTTACTATTGAATATTGGATGCAATGAATAAAAGCTTAATATTGAATACAATGAGTAAAAATTACAGCTGTAACTATTTAAATAGTTTACATGAGAATGGTATCATATTGTATGCTATATTTCAGTAGTATGTTTTCAAAAACCTAAATAGTGGTCCTGTATTGAATTATGCTCAATTCATGTTTCCTATGTTTTCTGCTGCCACAGTTACACTTAGTTAATTCTTTCTTGTCTTGTATATATCATGTTTTCCCCCTATTGTAGATGCTATGTTATGCTTGACCTAAAAATTGTAATTTAATTCTGGCTACTTTTCTAACTTATCAAGGTCAATATGAATTATAATGTTAGTGCTAATGGGCTAGCTAACCCATATATTTATTTTCCCATGCTATTGATAAAACATTGATTATAAAACTATATTTAATCCAAAAAATCTGAAACACTTCTTAAGATTTCTTCACAATGATTATTAACTGTACAATGTTAATTGAGAACATGGCTGTAGAGTAAATACTCAGTTGGAAAATGTCAAGGTTATTACTCTAAACTTGCATCAACCCATTAGATTTCCTATGCTCTAGGATCTCAAGCCTTACTTATGACCTTTTCTTATAGGCTAAATGTTTAAAAAAATAAATTGAATGTCAAAGAAAATTAAACATCATATTCTTATTTAAAATATGTAGCTAATTATAGGAAGCTATATACCTACCAATATCCTAGCACTTACTATATATGAAGGTAAAATGGCATAGCCAAGGATTCAATTCAGACTAATTATGACTGCCCTAAATTAAATAATAAAACTCTATCCAGAGTCCTGGAGTGAATAGTTAGTGGGAAGGGTGGTAGGATAATTTATTCATGGAGCAACTTTATAAACCGAACGATGCATAGACTAAAATCTTTACTAAACTTTTCTATATTTTTCATGAATTCATTTAGTACAATAATTATATCAAACTCTTTTTAAAAACTGTATAAGTCCTTTCTATACAATGCTTCTGAAGCTTCTGAGAAAATGTATGTGTAAATTATGAATACAAAATACCACTAAAAATTGCAATGAGTTATTTAAAGAAATCTAAATTGATGTTACCCTTGAAATTTAAAACCCGTAATACAATGAGCTTGTCTTGTGGGTTCACTTACATTTGCAGCTTCTGATCACTGAATGCAGCATTTTCAGCCTTAAATAATGGCTCCTTTCACCTCTCTCTTAAGGTGTGAAGAGTTTGGTGCTTCGACTGTCTTTAGTAATCTTTACGTGTATAAATCTATCAAACACACGTGTGTTTGTCATGTATATGAACATAACCTAGGTGTGTGTGTGTCCGTGTGTGTGTGGTGGATACATCCAGAGCTAAACATTATCTTTGAACCTGGACATATGCACAACTCCTTTTACAACCTATTCCACTCATATCAGGTGTACTTGGACCTTAGGGTATTTGTTCTTTTAAGTCTTTGAATTTGTGATCACCCTAATATCGCCCAAATACACTTTTCCTTTGTTATTCCCTGAAGCGTCATTTTAAGAGGGATATGTGCCAGAACATGTAAATTGATATTGCCACTCTCCCCGCTTCCCAGTTAAAATTCTATCTTCTTACTCTCTATTTTCTTTCATGAATTAATATCTAAAATAAAACATGACTTCACTACAACAACTCTTTAAAAGACTACTGTGAAGCCGGGCGGTGGTAGCGCACGCTTTTAATCCCAGCACTCGGGAGGCAGACGGAGGCGGATCTCTGTGAGTTCGAGACCAGCCTGGTCTACAAGAGCTACTTCCAAAATCGTTCACTGTTCACTGTTATGTTTTTAATGTTCAGGATTGTGCTGTACTCATTTATGCTTCTCATCGAGGATTGATGACAAAAGCACATTAGGATTTTGTGTCACAATATGAAGAACACTAAGTGTTTAAGTCCTTTACTTCTGATTCAGACTCAGACTGACTCAGAATAAATGTGTATCTTCACCATTTTTTTCTGTGTTAATTGGAAAGCAACCTTTATCTACAATTGTATTATGATTTTGTTTTCTTTAATTGGAGCAATAATAATATCGACATGTATTGATTTTTTTCTAAGATTTCAAGAGAGAATACTATAGACTTATGGTTTCAACTGTCAGAAGCCCACTCTCCAAGACACTTAGGCCTGTTTTACAATACTCCTTTTTTTTTTTCTGAGATGTGCTGATAACCAGAGATCTTTGGCACCTGTTTTGTAGCTTCATTAATTTAGTGTGGCATCCATGACCATATGGAAATATCTGTGTTTCTCTATAAGTTCTCTGTCATCATAAAACAGGTGCCAGTCATTGTATATAGTTTCCACCCAAATGCAAACCACTGTTGCTTCATTACAGTTGTAACTGTGAATATTATTTGCAGATAAGGTCGCTTTTATATCATCACAATAAATATGACAAGGATGAAATAATATTCAAATGGTTTGTTTGTTAGTATGTCTTTTGTTTTGTTTTGGTTTGGTTTTGATTTTTTGAGAGCAGGTTTATCTGTGCATTTTTGTTGTCTCTGTAGACCAGGCTGGCCTTGAATTCACAGCTTACAGAAACCTGCCTGCTTCTGCCTCCTGAGTGATGGGATTACATGTTTGGGCCCCCAGGCCCAGCTGATTAGTATGTTTTATACTATGTACTATTTTGTAACCTTAAGTTAATTATACGTCATAGAAATGTAACCAATTAACAATTACTGTTTACTCTTGAATACCTTGTAAATGAAGGCACCGAAAGGTGAATAAAATCCTCAAACTGAACAGACATTAATTGGTAAATCAAAGATTAGAATCTGGAAGTCTCTAGAAGAGCTCTGTGTTTTCATGAATGCTACACTAGCTATCATCTATAATTTTTAAACACCCCCTCTACGTATGAAGTGCTGCAGAACTATGCATCAATTTCTCTTTTCAACATGCCCTTATGTTTGAGTACAACCTCCAGAAAAAGGCATGGTTTCATTGATTTAAGCAATCAAGCTATATTACTAATACATTGGAGTATAGGTAGTCTATATCCATAAATAAACATCACAGAAACATATCTGAATTATAAAAGCACAAAACTCAGAACAACGCTTCTTTTCTGATACATTCATATATATTTTGATATATACAGTTAATGAATTTGGATAACTGTTTAAGGCATTTTATAAACATCAATAGTCCATTTAGTAACTGAAGAGAAAATATTTTTAATATATTGATTGTAAAAATCATCAAGACAAATGCAACCTCCCTACCCTATCCTAATATAAGGAGTTTCAGATTGCTTTTAGTTTAGTACATATCTGCAGTAGGAATAACTATGTCTATAATCATGAAAGTATTACATATGTAAATTTCTTCAATATTTTTAAGTGACTTTCAAACAAAAAACTTTAGAATATGCCCTTGCTGTGTGCTGTGGGCAGCTGCGGGCTGTTTGTTATAGCATGCTGTGCACTTCTTATCCAAGAGAATAAATGAATTGAAAATATTTGGGTTTAAGACCTCTCAATTCATCAAATTATGAAATCTAAATATAAAGTGCTCATTCGAAAATACGAATTCAAAGTGTGACAAGAAGAATGTTCTGGTTATGTTCTTATTTTGATTTTGCTGATCAGCTTGATACAAGCTAGGAAGGTAAGGGAAGAGGGATTCTGAATTGAGAAAATGACTCCATCAGATTAGCCTGTAAGCAAGCCTGTAAGGTATTTCCTAGTTGATTTTTGATGTGGGTGTGCCCAGGGCATTTTTGTAATCCCTGGGCAGGTGGTTCCGGAGGACACAAGAAAGCAGGCTGAGCAAGCCAGTAAGCAGCATTCTTTCATAATTCTCTGATTTCCTGCCCCAGCTTCCCTTGTTCATGCACTGTGATGTTTATGTGTAAGACAAGCAAATCACTTCTCCTGCAAGTTGCTCTTGGTTATGATGAAAAAGGAGATTTTGTTGTATATATTATACACATTGATCAGTATATATCTTCCTAGATTCATATGAGAATTGAATGAATATCCACATCTTACTTAATGGTCATGACACAAAGGAGGTACAAATGCTGGTTACTATGTTTTGTTCTTTCATTATAAAACATTAGATCATACATCCTACATAATTATATAACTAATTCAATCGTCCAAAGATAGCATTCCTTATTCACTTGAGCTTTAGCTCCTTCTTTTTTCAAATTATACTAATAATGTGTTCCCACACATTGTTATATATTTCTAAAATATTATCTTGGTTAAGTCTCTGTCTTGGTGTTCAATACATATAATTTCTAAGTTACTTTTCTTCAAAGATATTACTTTTAGTTTTGTAAGATATTTAATAATCTCATCTTGATTTATTTTACCTGATTTAGCATTGCCCATACTGTTCATTCATTTATTTGTTCAAGTTTTTAATTTTATAAAGGATGTACCAAGTTCTCTTGTTCTATTATTAGCAAGTAAATCATCTTTGGCATGTTTTGACAAATGTCATTTCATCAATAAGTTAAAATCAAATATTTAATATCCCTTTGTGATGTATAAAACAAATTATCAATTTGAAAGAATCTCAAATCATCTATGAGATGAACCTTGGGCATGCCTAGAGAAGATTATCTTGAGTGCGTTAATTGAGGCACACAGAACCATCCATTATGGATGAGGAAAGGAACAAACAGTAGGCACACATTTACCTCCCTCTGCTTCCTGACTGTGACTGTGATGTGACCAGCTGCTTGAAGCACTTAGCTTTGACTGCCCTGCTATGTGAACTCTAGCATAAGCTGAAATCACAGCATTGGGACCCCAAATAAGCATTCACTCATGATTCTACACCACAAGTATTTTACTTCCCTATCTTGATATGCCACCTGGATTTCAAATGTATCCTCAGAGCATTCCGTAATTCCAATAGCTTTTCAGAGTAATAATAGGTAGCTGTTACAAGCAAGAGCTTTTAGTATTGTTACCAGTACGTATACAATTGCATTATATGAAATTGATAGTACTTGTCTGAAGCATGATTAATAAAAGCTCAGGGTCAGAAATTGGGGTTCAACCTGAAGATCTGAAAAGCCAAAAAGCCAGTCACTGGCTCTTACCTTGACCTCAGTCTGAAAATGGTGATCCTGCCTCCAGAAATCTCAGAAAGAGACAGTGTTTTGAGAGCTCTTTCCTCCCTTCTTATAATCCTCTTCAGGGCTGGAATTAAAGGCATGTACCACCCTGATTTCTATGGCAACTAGTGTGGCTACTGGGATTAAAGGTACATGTTGCCATAACCTGGTCTGTAAGGCTGACCAATGGGATGTTTTACTCTCAGATCTTCAGGCAGTCTTTATTTATTAAAATACAACTGAAATGTCACTAATCATGTTATTACAGGTATTTTGTTTGCTTGTTTGTTTGCCTGTCTAGAAATGTACAGTCTATTAAATTTTCATTTGCCGAAAAGGTTTATCTTGTGAAAAATAGGGAAGTTATAACTATTGTTCTCAAACTTTCCAATGCTATGACCCTTCAGTACAGTTCCTCATGTTGTGCTGATCTACAACCATAAAATTATTTTCTTTGCTACTTCATAATTGTAATTTTGTTACATTATATAAATATAACATAATAATTTGTGTTTTCCAATGATCATAGGTCACTCCTGTGAAAGGCTCAATCAGCCTTCAAAGGGGTCATGATTCATAGACTGAGAATCTCTGAGTTATTTAATCACTGAATCATTTACTATATAATAATATTTGAGGAAATATTGAACCAATGTGAAGCTCTCATTCTGACTTTGGTGTTTAAATGACCTTAATCTCTTTTTCTCAAATATAGAGGATTCTTAAAAAAAAAACACTTAATGTATTTAATGACTAAATAAACAAAAAAACTCAGTATGGCTAATATAAAATGTTATGGAAGCTTATACTGCCTAGTATTGTAGACAATTTTCATATCAACACAATTTTCCTTTAAATATGGTATATGGCCTTCTAACTAGAAATGAAAGGTCTCCTTACCTTGATTTTAGAAACTGAATGTCTATGTCCCATCAAGTTTGAACTAGCTCTTGTAGACCAGACTGGCCTCAAACTCACAGATATGCTTGTCTCTGCCTCCGAGTGCTGGGATTAAAGCATCACCACCGCCTGGCTGAAGCTTCATATATTGAAGCATCTACCATCCGTGACAGTAAAATAGTAATGTTACAAGATTTAGTGAAAGCAATTCTCTGTCACTACAGAATGAACACACATACAGAAAGAGATGCCAAGGATCAATATTTGTCAAGTCCTCCACAGATGCATTAAGAAAAAATCATGTGATGATAACCCAACACAAAAACCCCAAGAAGGAATCCCAAAACAAAAAATATCTGGTTAGGATTTCAGTTTGCATGTCTCAGCCTTCAGAACTATATGGGAAGAGATCCACCATTCAAGCCCTCTGACAAGAAGCTTCCTTATGGTTTTCAAAACCTGTGATCTAATACTCAGGGAGCCATTGTGACATGACCAATTGCTCCTTCATTCTTATCTCTCTTCATACATTTCCTCTTCCAGAATCGTCGGCTTTTAATAGCTTTCATATACATATTAGGAATTATTTATCCCATTTCTATTTTTTTCTGTTTTTATTCCATCTTATCTCCTTTCCTAAATTTCCATACCTTGAAGGCAGCACTTACATTTTATTTTTATGTTACTTAAAGTATCTCCCCTTTTAAAGTTTAAAGTAACTTAAAGTTACTATTTAAATAGGGGTATCTCCCCTTTAAGGCAAGATTAATCAATAATCATATTTTTTCAAGGTGCATTTGTAATACTGCATTTTATTTGAATTAATAAGTTGGGAATTCCATACATACATGACATGTTTTCAACAAATCTATCCCCTAGATATTTCTCTCCAACTTCTCTAGTACCTCCGTACATGTTCCCATACCAAGTTCTTAAGTTCTTTCTGTGACCTACTGAGCCCAATTACTGCTGCCAATATGTGCATAGGTGGGGAAAAATACTCTCATTTTGCACCTGAATATTCTTTACTAACTTCATTATACTTATGTAAATTTTACTATCTTTTTTACTCAATTTCCCTCTCTACAAGCCCAATCCTTACCATTTTTTGTTTGTTTTATTTCTGTTTCAAAACTGTGAGTTTTATTAAAGGATTAGAATGCTGCTTTGGTTTCCATGCTGTCTGTTGGATTTCTTCAAAGCTCTTTGCACACTAATGTGCTGGGTGCTCTGAGACCATCAGTAGTTTAGAGAATAATTTGACTTTGGTTAAAATTATTTTCTCAATTGGCCTGTACTATGAGCTTGAAGGCCCTAGCAAATGTGGAAGCAGAGGTACTATGGGTCAGGAAGCAGGGTGTTTTCTTCTGTAGATGTTGGTTAAACAGGTTCTGGTATTGAGAGGCAATTCTTCATACGATGTGCTATTTGAGTGACTTTTTTAAGTCCTAGAGATACATACAGAGAGAAACATTTCCTTCTAAACAATCCATACTCTAATAGGTTAATGATTCTCCTCTTAAAAACCTAGAAAGCAGTTTTACTAAAGCCTCAAATTTAGGAGTTGGCTTTTGTGCCAGATGATAGATACTGATTTAATTTAATTCTTCTACATGAGAGCAGGTGTATTTTCACTACTGCCATTTATTAAAGATGCCATCTTTCCTCTAGTGTATGTTTTTGTCTGTATAAAGTCTCATCTGCCAGAAAAAATAGTTCAGACCTCTTCTATTTAGCCGCAGGCCAACTCTTAGGACAGTCAAAAAGCAGTCACATTCTTTGAAGAAATATTGTTACACTGATCTCTGTCCTAGTTGCTAATACTGTCTCCCTCTGAAACCTTTTGAGTTTGACTTCCATAGTCCATATTGCTCTCAGCACTGCTGTCTTCCAAATTCCTAGTAGGATGGAATGAAAATACTCTTACAGTCGTTGAGTATTTTTTAGTTCAAAGTCTGCACATCTTCCACCTTTCTCAAGAAGCCAGCATAGTCAGGTCTCTAACAGAAACAGTTCACTCACTGGCACCAACTTTTACCTTAGCTACTATTCTAATGCTATGCAAAGATGTCATAATCAAAACGACTTAGAAAAGAAAGCACTTAATTTGGATGCTTACAGTTCCAAAGAGTTAGTATCCATGATCATCTTGGCATGGAACATGGCTACAGACAGGTGGACATGGTAATTTAATAGTAGATCAGAGCTTGTATCTAACCCACAGGCATGAAATAGAGAAAGAGACAGTCCATCTGAATAATATCTGACATTTCATTGGAGACTTTGAAAGCCAAGCAGGCCGGGACTGATATTGCACAAGATGCAGATGACCATGTTTGTTAGTAAAAATTATAATCCAGCAACACTATTAATTTTAATCTAAGGAGGAATAAATAGTAGCTTCAATCATAAATAAAGCATATTTATTTATAAAAGCCCGTCATAGAGACATCTAGAATTATGACTTTAGTCTGTAAAGGAAATTAAGCACAACAAAATACAGAGAAAAATGAACAACTCAGTTTATCAGTATAACAATTAAACAAAAAAAGTTCTAAGAAAAAAAACACCAAAATAATAGAAAGTTTTAATAATGGTTTCATAAAACTCTCAACATTAACAGTCTCAATTCTCCTAATAAAGCAGCACAGATGAACAGATTGGAATCAAAAGCAGGATGTATCTTTGCACTGCTTCCATAAAAGATAACTTATAATCAACAATAGACACCATCTTGTGGTAAAACATGGAACAATATGTTTCAAGCAGTCAAGGAAATGAAGAGGTCCTTCTTTGAAAAAAATTAGCAAGATTAACATATTTTAAACAAATTTACCAAATAGAGAATGGAACCAAATTAATAAAATCAGGCAAAAAGGAAATTATTACACCAGATACTGAGGAAATTTAGAATATTGTAAAGACATAGTTTAAAAGTGCACCTATTTCTGAATTAGAAATCTAAAAGAAATTAATGAATTTCACTTTCTTATTCTTCCTCTATATATGCATATGTATGATCATATATAAATGATAATTTAAAGAAATTAAATCATATTAAATTTACTTTCTGTAGGCATAGAGAGCAAAATTCATTAATTTCTTTTTGATTTTCTAATACATGTAATCATGAATAAATAAAAATATATATACACTTATATGTGATCTTCCAAAATTTAAATCTAGATGAAATCAATAATTTAAGTAGATCAATAAAGAAAATAAGGTAGACACAATAATTAAAATATCACAACTAAAATATAGTCTAGGGCTAGATGAATACCACTTATAATGCGACTCCAAAGAATTAAAACCATTCCTCAAATTTTTCCATAAAATAGAAAAGTATGAACACTTGAAAATCTTTTTTTTTAATTTTTATTTATTTATTCATTTAGAGACAGGATTTCTCTGCAGCTTTGGAGCCTGTCCTGGAACTAGCTCTTGTATCACATTGATACCATACTCAGACAACAAGAACAAATAAAAATAAAGACCAAAGTATTTGTCAGATGAACATACATAAAATGTTCTTTTAAAAGAACATTGATCAAGTCAGTTTCACCCCAGAGATGGAGGAATGGATTAGCATATGCAATTGGTTAAATGTAACCCATTAAATAATAGACTCAGGGAGAGAAACCACATGATAATTTCATTAGATTTAGAAAAGTTCTTTGTTCCAAATTCAACAACTCTTCATGCTGGAAATTTAAAAAAATCTAGGGACACTAACAACCTAACTTAACGTAATAACAACATACTATAAGCCTTCACTTGTCTTATTTATATATACGTATGTAAAGAGTTTAAAAATGGAGATACCGTATAATAAGAAGCAAAAATCTAACAATAAAAAGCCCCATGCCAGGGATAGTTTACCTCTTTTATCCAATAGGTTCCCAAGTATCTCCAAAAAATACAGGTTCTTGTCATTTTCCTTTGTTACCCTCTAGTATTTGACAGTGCAACACTATTGCTGAAGACCCCATGTACTGGAGACATGCTATCCACAAACACACTAAACATTATTGTCAAGAATTTGGTTTCTCTTGAACTCTCTGGTCATATGGTTCTTAGGTTAAAGTATTAAGGTCTCATTTAACAAATATTAATATATTAGAAACACTAAAATGTTTAAGGAAAAATATTATTCCTGTATTCCTATAAAATGATGACTCTCCTCTCTGTTTTCTTGTGAAATTTGTGACAATACATTCTCAACTGATATATTTACTTCTACCACAAATGGCAGAAATGTAATTATTAATGCATAATTTGATTAGTATTTTCACGAATACAGTTTTAAGAACTTATATGTTTACGTATCTGTTGTTATATGAAGCACTTACACATATTGGAAAAAAAATTCTTTTGAAATACATCAAATTTATTTTTATATAAAGTGTGTGGAAGTGTTTATTTGCTATTACCAAGAATTATATTTAATTTTTAAACAAATAATAAAATAACATTTAAATGATATAATTTGAATACCAGTGAAAACTATTGCTAATATTTTATGTGAAAATTTGTAGTTTTATTGTTATTACATATGGTTTTACACATTTTATCTCCTTATTATGCTAACTAGAACAATCTCAGTTAAAGTAAACTGTGCCTTTCCGTTTAAATTATTTTTATTCTACTTTACTTTGATTTTCATCTCTTTTCTTAAACCTAATTGATTAGAATATTTTGACTATATCTACCACTGGCTTATAAGATGCAAATCACATCTCCTCAACTGCTAATTTCACTTATGCTTGTTAAAATCATAAGAGTTCATTGTTCTCTTTAAGATTAAACTTCTGGGATAGAAAGAACTTACAATCTACAGAAAAATAAATTGAACACTGGTTATCATAGCATGGCTCTGGCTATTTTAAATAATTCGGGTTTGTCAATAATCTTTGTTTTCTTTAGTTGTTTTTCATACGTCTGTGGTTCTAATATCATCATACCATACCATAGTATGACTTTAAATGTGTCAATTTCCTTTCAAATTATTAATAGTTTGGTTTTTATTTCTATTCTTCCACAGTTTAATGTCCCAGCTCAATTATGAAGAACATTCTTGCAAAACAGCCTCAATCTGTATGGGTGCCATTCTATTTTTAGAATTTATCATTGTATGTATGTCGAACAGTGAAATAAACTTCCAAAAGTTACTTGAAAAGAAAATACATACTTTAATCCCATGAATCTTCAGCCATCCATCTCAATCTCTTCCCAGGAAGTTTACAGCGATTTTGCAAATGATTCATGTCCCCGTATTCTACAACCATTTCTAATATTTTTCAGTGTTTTTAATTATTTTGTTACAGGAATATTTAGGATTTTCTTTTGTAATCTTCATCTTGTTAATAAATAAATTTTTAAAAAGGACTCCTGAAAAAAGCTCAAGGATAACTTTGAGAGAAAAAAAAAAGCCATAGATCCAGACAACAGCTTAGAGTGGGGAAAGGGAGAAAAGTAAGTAGGCTACAGCTTTTGAATAAGGGTCTCAGGTCTGCAAGCATATGCCTGGTGGAAGGTGAAGTGAAAACTCTAGAGAAAAATTGAGAAAGTATTGAGAGTGAGGGAATCATACTTAGACATTTGCCCAGTATCTGAAAAATAGAAAGAACAAAAGAAAAAGTAACCTTTTTATGAGTGACAACTCGGAGAAAGGAAGAGGCATAGCAGTTCACTAAACCAAAAGCTCTGTAGGTCACAGTACCCAAGGAGAAGTTGCAGGAAAGGTATTGCATTATGAAGATAATAATTCTTCCCACAACATTACCATGTTTTCAGGAGAATCATATTTTTGGGCGGTGGTCTCCTGGCAAGGTGATTGACAAGCCCCTTAAGAGAAGAGCTAGTATTTTGTAATGTTCTGATATTTGGAGTAGATCAGAATATCCTATCTCACCATAAGGATAGAAGTGCTTGAGTCTATTACCTAGGAGAAAATAGATTTGCCACAGCTGATCCCAGCAAAGCCCGGAGAGCTATCTCATGTTTTTGTTTGCTAATTTAAATTCTAAGGAGGAATGTTGTGATGTTGAGCATTCTAGTGTATTTCCATAGAACGTGATGTATGGAGCCAAACATGATAGAGGTGGTACAGCTTCAGTGTCCTTAAAGCCACTTCTTCCTCTGTTGGTTCCTAGCAATCTGAACTGGAATTACCCCAGTCCCCTCTCATCATGCTCTATGCTTTACAGAGCGCTCAGAAGTTGTGAGGTCCACCAGAAGGCACAGCACTTCCTTTGCGGCATTGTTCTATTCCCCTTCTGGTCTTCTTTGTCTTGGTGAGAATCAACATCTTCTCTGTGCCTTTTAGGAATTAACATTCAAATAAACCCATTTTCTTAATTTTTACATTTGGATTAAAGGTTTTAATTTTTATTTTCAAAAACTTCTCATGATTGCCCCTGCCAGCTGCTATCATGTCTGTCTACCTGTGACCTGTCTCTTCTCTTTTCCATTTAATCTTCATTTTCTCCAAATAACTGTCACCATTGTTGTCTCCTGCTAAATCAAAGAACATAAGCTTTGAAAAAACATGTTTTTATTTCTAACTCCTTTATTTGATTATTTGAAAACAAAAGTCCATGTACTATAAATAATATTTGAAATGTGATTTTCCTAGGATTGTTCAGAGATGTTACACTGGAAGATGAAATGGAAAGATTTATTTGTAACCATGTGCTTTCCAACTGCTATTTTGGAAGTTTGATTACTTGTGACAGCATCCTTCGACACTACTCTCTTGATTTAGTAGTGAAAACTGTCTGTTTTGATTTAGAGACAGGAACATTTCATGTTGAGTATAACTTTAGAGACATAGAAATACCAATATGTAGAATCCCTCTGATGCAAACATCATGGATAATGGTCAATAAAGTGTTTAACCAATGTTCTCATCAATGATCTATAATAGTGTTTTGATGTACTCAGTAGAAGGTTTTTTTTTTATATATATATACTATAGAAAGCCTTTGAACCTCTTCCATTATGAAAGAAATTCTGTTTAAAACACAAAGAAGCCGGGCAGTGGTGGCGCATGCCTTTAATCCCAGCACTTGGGAGGCAGAGGCAGGCGGATCTCTGTGAGTTCGAGACCAGCCTGGTCTACAAGAGCTAGTTCCAGGACAGGCTCCAAAACCACAGAGAAACCCTGTCTCGAAAAACCAAAAAAAAAAAAAAAAAAAAAAAAAAAAAAAAAAAAAAGATAAGGAAGACATCAAAAATGAAACAGTTTGAAAAGAGCATGGAAGGATTAACTGATAAACACATATATAGCCTCAATGCCCCACTAGCTACCTCTGCTGTGAGGTTTGCTGCTCTATCTTCTCTTCTGTCTCCTTTTCTCTGATAGCTGCTATGGTCTCCAGCTTGTCTTCCCTGTTGCATTCTCTCTGCCTTTCATAAATCACCCTTGAGTTCCCTGCCAGTTTTAGTTCTTTTTATCTAAAAGACAATGAACCTAGTGCCTCACACTAACAATGTTTCCTGCAAAATCCTAACTATAATTATGTATACTGTATCACAATACTCTTATTCATAAACACCTCTTCTCAGCAACTGTATGAGATTACTTTCTATATTTCTTCATGGGAAAATTGCAACCAAGGGTCTAAGCTTATTTAAGAGATTATTGTTTCAAGGAGAGATTAGATAGGCAACCTCTTTATTACTCTTTAACTAATTGTATGTATGTATGTGTGTCTTACATATCATATGTTTGTAAGTGCAACAATATATGGAGGTCAGAGTTTGAAATCTATTCTTTTTTTTTTTTTCAACCTACCCCTGGACCCAGCAATACCACTCTTGGGAATATACCCAAGAGATGCCCTATCATATGACAAAAGCATTTGTTCAACTATGTTCATAGCAGCATTATTTGTAATAGCCAGAACCTGGAAACAACCTAGATGCCCTTCAATGGAAGAATGGATGAATAAAGTGTGGAATATATACACATTAGAGTATTATGCTGCGGTAAAAAACAATGACTTCTCGAATTTTGCATGCAAATGGATGGAAATTGAAATCTATTCTTACCTTCCATTATCATGGTCCCATGATTTGAACTGTCTCTCTTCAGGTTGACTACCTATGTTTTTACCTACTGACATGCTGAGTCATCACACCATTCCTAATATCTTTATTTTTTTTTCTTTACACTGAGACACATTTACCACTACTAGGCATGGAAGAGAGATGGATTGTGGCAAATATCTCTTTACTTGAGAATAGTGTATTTTACCAGAAGAGTGTCTGGTAAAAAGTTGGCATGCTTCCATTGGTTGGCAGAAATTTGGCTGTTCATTTCTAGCTGCGATAAGTAGAGGATGGTTTGATCTTGCATTTTTACTACCATTTTGGTTATGCCTGCTATGAACATATAAGACAGAAAATTATATTGCAAACATCATATTTTAAATGGACCTTAACAAATGAAACTTAGTGATATCCTATCTCACTGACTGTGAATGACCAAAATATCCAATTAAAAATAATGTGTGGTTGTTAACTTGATTGTCAATTTAATTAGATCTACTACAAAGAATCAATTATGAGGCATGTATTTAGATGGGTCTATGAGGGCAATACCAGGAAGGATTAACTGTTAGAGAGAATTCCCAATGTAGACTGGGCAGGCTCTACGTAGGCAGCCATACTAACATAGGCAGTCCAAAGAAAAAAAATAGTACTTCTTTTCCAGCTTGTACCCACCTCTTGCTGGTAAGAATATCAGTTCTGTTGTTGCTGCCTCTAGCTTCCTTCACTGACTTTGAAATCCAGCTTCTTCAGCATTTCGGCATGTCCTCAACTCAGTTGTTATTTATTACTGAAATTGTGGTTATTCACCTGTGAGAAGGAGTTACAGTTCTTTAACATTTTTAAATGTTTCTTTCTTTTGTGTAATCATTTTCTTTGTTCATGCTTTACATACATAAAAACATAAAATGTAATTGCATTGAAAGCCATGTATTTATAGCAGAGGGTACCCAAACAATTCAGTTAATACAATTTAGAACTGAAATATTTTTGCTAAAGCTATATTCTGTCCTTAAATTTGATGTGGGGATAATTATAGTGATGGTTGGTAAGGAATATAGACCTGGAAATGCCACCTCTCTGGTTCTCATACTTTTTGCTATGCATCTAATTAGATAAAATTGTTTGTATACTTTTTGATTGACAGATTGAAATTTTTTCAGGTGGGAAAATTATTATTATCTAGAAATAGAGATGAAATGGCATATCTCCAGAACAATAATATTTCCTCCTCAGGTGTGTTTAAATAATTCTGGGGACAATCAGATTTGGCCTTGTGTGAAGCTAAAAACTGAGTGGCCCCTAAAGCAGTGAGTTATACCACTCTCCTAGTTTATGATATAATGTTTGGCAGCACAGAGCTTGGAAGGCACCTTCTTCCTCTTGTAATTTTCATAATACTTCAGCAAATGTCAACATGAAAAGAATCATTTTCATGTGATGGTTGGCTTTTATTCAAAAGCGTGATGAGAAAACAGGTTCCCCAAACTCTCTGGTACCTGTTACAGTAGGTCAAGAAAATGTGTGGTTTGAAACAGAGTAAGTTTTCTGAGAAGCTTTCTAGTTAAAGGAGGAGAACATCATTTGTTCAAGAAAATCTATCGTTCTCCATGGAGACAAATTCTAGATTTTGCTACTCTGCTGGGACATACTAGCCCTCAGAAAGCAGAGGCAAGTGTATCATGAGTTTGAGCCTGAACTATGTATGTAGATCCCAACTCAAGATGCAAACAAAATCAAAACAGATTAAGCAAACAATAACAAAAACAAAAGGAACACAAAACAAAAAATCCAAACAACAAAATATAATTCCTATTTTTTTTTTTTGTAACTTAGATACTAAAAATTTCATTGCCACTCAGTTTCTAAACTCACTAAAGTTGCATGAGTATCAGCAATGGCACAGAACAACCCACATCACAGGGAAAAGCACTGAAAAGCAAGGAGCAATGTTGAACAGTAAGAAAACAACACAGACCTTCAAAGACATCAGCACAATGGACCATCATTGTGTCAAAGATGTCAGCTTAACAACTGTAAATTGACAGTACTCTGGTTCCTGCTATTACTAAATACAAGCTTTGTATATATTTCCCATCTGAAAGCAGCGTTTGGTTACATTTTTAAATAATCATTTTTGTATTCTACACAGTTTTTCATCTGAAGTATGACTGTTCATAGGACATTTGATAATAAATATGAGGATTTGGATGCAAAACAGAAGCATCCATGAGCTCTCAGTAATAAAGTACAAAATGAGTACTCAGTGTTAGAGATAATTTGTCATTATGTGAAATATAAAATGATCAGGTCAATTGTTACACATTTCAACTTCTGGAGTTGATCCAAAGAATAATGAGAATAGTGCCTGATTTTAATGGAAATGCTTCAAGTTTTTCTGTTTATGAAGATAATTGTTGCATACTTACTGTATAATGACCTAATTTTGCTGAGATGTGTTTCCTGTGTCCCTAGATGCTCTAGGATTTTTTCATGAAGGATGTTAAATTTTGTAAAAGGTCTTTTTATGTCCAATAAAAGAGATGCTCATTTGAGGCTAGTTATGTGGGTTATTACATTTGTTGATTTATATACAATGAACCACACCAGAATCTCTGGGATAAAGCCAGCTTGGTCTTTGTGGATGATTATTTTTCTGCATCCTTGTCTTTTCTTTGCAAGTATTTTATTGAGAATTTTAAAAATATATTGTAAAATATTTGTTTATTTATTTTTGTGTTTGTGTGTTTTGAATTCATATATGTTCTATATTCTATATACTAATTATATATATACGTATATATATATATATGTGTGTGTGTTTGTGTGTGTGAGTGTGTAGTGTGTACACAGTGTGCTTGCCTGGTTCTCACAAAGGTAAGAGAAGACATTGGATCCCTGACACTGGAATTACAGACAGTTTTAAGCCAAAATGTGGGTGCTGCTAATTGAACCTAGATCCTCTGGGAAAACAACCCAAGCTCTTAAACCCTGAATCATCACTCCAGCACATTGCTGAGAATATTTGTGCCCATGGTCATGGAGATATTGGCCTATACCTTTTACCTTTTGGGTTTTTTTTTTGAAGTGGGGGGGACTTTTGTTTGGTTTGGGTATCGGGGCAATACTGGCTTCATAGAATAAGTTAGAAATATTACTTAGTTTTCTACCTTACAGAATAATTTGGTTAGTGAACTTAGAGCCAGGTCAGGTCCAGGAGCTTAACAAGCTACTGCAAGTAAGATCTAAAGACAAAGAAAGGTCAGCGCTCTTGGATGGTAGCTAGAGATGAGGACTTCACTGGGTCTTAATTACTGCTCCTTCTGGTCCACATCTCCAATTCTGTTTTTCTCTAAGAAGAAATATACTTTCCTTCTTGGTGGTCTATGTAATTTTTTTCCCTCTACAATGAAGACATTTCAATATCTCTTTATTTGTCTCACAATGGCTGGTTACAAGCAAAGCCTCTTCTAGATGGTATTCTTACTCATCAGTGTCTCTGAAGTTCATGGGCCCCAAGAGAGGAACTCTTAACATTTCTTCACATGGGCCTTGGCTAAATAAAAGCTATAAGATTCTAAAAGTGGCTTTTAGTGGGGAATTTCAATTAGAGTGTGTGAGAGCCAACAGGGTAGAAAGTCTTCCACAGCTGTGGGCAGATCCCAGCATGGGTTAAGAGATAGATGAACTGGCTTCTCGCTGTGCAAACTTTACTAGATTATGCAGGACCTTGAAATTTCCAAGCCCTTCATAAGTCCTGCCGAGTGTTGTTAAAAAGGAAGCACTTTCAGTGCATCCCCTAGAGGCAACAGAAGGCCCCATCAGTTCTAGTAGAAACTACTCAATTCTGCAAAGTTGGTAGCAAACGGGGGGGGGGGTTAAGTACTGGGACCCTGAAGTCAGCATGCTAGTTTCTGGGGACCTGAGATAATTTTCCTTCTAGATCCTCATTTTTCATGGTTAAGAGGGAAGTGTACCATCCAGTTCGACTGTTAGACTGGCACTATCCCATTTATGTGACCCTGGCCTAGTCACTATGCCCAGGGAATCTCCAGAGGTCAGAGATTGTTGTTTTGATGGCCAAGATTGTCCTTATGCCATGAACCTTTCTTTTCTTCGGATTCTGACAAATCTTCCTCTCAATTAGATGCCCCTGACCACCAGTGCTGGATTTAGCCCTCTCCCTGTTGAGATTCCACCCTCCTATGGTTTCTTTGGATATAGAAGGAAAGATGGGTATAAACATCCAGTTTCTGTTGAAAATTGGGTCAAGTAGCTAACAAATTGTAATGGCCCTTATTGCAGGCATTGGATGTGTCTGAAACTTGGCCAAGTATAAAAGGACCTATAAGCTGCATGTCACCTGTTACTTTTGGATGACACTAGGCTTGGGGTCAAATCACAAGTGTGAAATTTGCATAATCATGAGTTGTCTACCCCAGAGTATTTCAGCTTGCCCATCTGGGACCAGAGCATGCAATAGACATAGGTCAAACCTGTGTGGGAAGAGCAACCTTGCTTGCCAGTTCTGGCTGAAAAATGGGCTAGTAAGCCCGGCTTCTGACATTTCTGAAGGCTGTAAAGAGGCTATCATTCAAGCTAAACTTCTAAGCTCTGAGAACAATATTTTGTCATTTGCAGCCAGGGTCTAATATACCTTTTAACAGAGGTTGCAAAGCTAAGATAAGCCCTTTACCCTTCTCTAAAATCCAACACCAAACGCTTGAAACAGTTAGTCATGAGTATTTTAATACAAGTGTGTGGTTTAGACTTCATGTCTTGAGCAAGAGAGACATGATCATATGAATTTCCAGAAATTCCATGGAAAGTGTTGTGTTTTATAAAACCCAAATCAATTAATTAATACTGATCAGACACTGGAACATAAACTACTTTCTTGCAGTTTATAGGTGTGAATTTAGAAGGGTTTCAGCTTATTTCATTGTCTTGTTATCTTTATAGTCCCAAGTTTTTGTCAAGTGTTATAGTAAAATATCTTTGGAATAAATAATGAGAGTGGAGGTATCTAAAATGATTTCAAGGTTTGACAAGTAGACACAGAGAAACAGTTGTACACATTTCTTTTATAAGGGATTGTCATCTTTTAAGAATGAGACTTCCTGGCAGTCCCCAGCAGCCTGAGAGTAGGTGGGAGATTATCCTACCCGCTGTTCTCCATCACAACCACCCACTGGAATCTGTCATTATGAACCCTCCGCCAGACCCATTCTCCATTCTGACACCACCTATATCATCATCCTCTCTGTGGCCAGGGTTTCTCCGCAACTCCAGCAGACTCCACACCCACAGGTACAGCCCACACAAGTCTGAAGAACAAGGGAGTGACTGGCCTCCAGGTTGAGCTGCCCCAGTCTCAATACGTGAAGCCCCATCGTATGTCTTGTGCCCTCCTTCCACCTCAGAATCAGCAAGGCAGCTGGGTCCTGCTCACAACTTTGGTGCAATTTAACTCTGCTGGTGTAGCCAACTCCAGAAAGAAAGTAAGTGAGAAACATGTCTGCAAGCTAGACCATCAGTATTGCAATCACTGAGTTCTGTTCGCCCGAGACCCACTCCACTACAGAATTCCACTAACCTCAACATCCTCCCTTGGGCAGACTTTTCTCACATCATAGGCATATGAGGCTAGGGTGGATTTGGGCACCCAAATCCCAATAAACCTCAGCTGAGAAACCCTAAAGGACCTGAAGAACTGCCAGACACCAGAACCCTTTGTCATTTAGACCAGAAAACGATAAAAGAAACAGAAGAGAAAGGAAAAAAAAATCATGACTCCAACAAAGACAAACACAAGAATTAACATCCAGACCTATAATCATTCCAAATCCAGATGCCAAATGCCCCGAAAGAACAAATTCAATAACCGAAAGGGCAATATGGCATCACTAGATCCCAGTGTTCCTATGACACAAGACATGAACATTTCAATACCGCTGAAGCACAAGAAAATGATCTTTAAAATAGCTTTATGATGATTATAGAGGCCATTTAAGAGAAAATGAAAAAATTCCTTAAAGAAATCAAGAAAATGACAAACAATAAAACTGATGGAAGTAAAAAGTCATTCTGAGTAAGGTAACCAGAAAGACAAATATAACATATATTCATTTGTATGTGGATACTGTCTGTATAGCAAAGGAAAACCAGACTACAATCCTCTGCCTCAGAGAAACTAGGTAACAAGGACGACCCAAAGAAAGACACATTGATTTCCCTGGGAAGGGTATGTAAGAGATCTTGTTGGTGAGCTGGGGACTGGAACATGCAGGATCAAGTTAGGGAACAGAATAGAGGAGGAGAGTAATGATGGAGATGTCTTAATTGGGGTGGGAGCATTTTGGCATCAGGTAGAAACTGGGTGCCAGGGAAACTCCCATGAATCTACAAGAACGACCCCAAATAAGACTTCTAGCAATAGTGGATAAGTACCATGAACTGACCATCTACTGTAATCTGGTTGGTGATGACCTTAACTGTCATCAAAGAGCCTTCATCCAATAATTGATTAAAATAGATGCAGAGATGCATAGGCAAGCACTGGGCTGAGGTCTGAGGATCCTGTTGAAGAGCGGGAAGAAGGGTAGTATGTGCTGGGGATGGGAGGTGAGGGGGTGGGTCAAAATCGTCACAAAGGTACCAATAGAGACATGTAACTGGGGTTCATAGGAGCTCACAGACAATGGGCCAACAGCTTAGGAGCCCACATGGGAAGTAGGTCCTCTATAGGTGTGTAACAACTATTTAGTTTGGTCTACTCATGTGACTCTTAGCAGAGGGAGCAGGGGTTGTCCCCGAGGCTTTTGAGGCTTTTGGGAATATATTCCTCATACCAGGTTGCCTTATCAAGTGGTGAAATGAGGAAAGAAGCTTAGCCCTACCTCAACTTAATATGTCATGTTTTTCTGACACCCATGGGAAGCCTGCACCCTTAGGAACAGAAGCAGAGAAGTGAATTCATTGTGGTGGTGGCAGGGTACAGATAGGAGGTGGGGAAGGGAATGAGAGGTGGAAAGAGAGAGGAAACAGATATAGGGACATAAAAATAAATGAATAAACTTAATTAATAATAAAAAAGAATGAGACTTCCTATTCACTCTTTTCTTTTATAAAAATATCACTGTTATTAGAATCTAAACAATAAATTGTTTATTCCTAACTTTTTGATAGGCACAGTGTGTTTTTTATCTTATTGGTATGATGAAAAATCAAAATTCCCTAAATTGAGTCTTTACAAAACTGTATTTCACCAAGAAAACTATTTGGTCCTTAAATAAAAACTCAATTCTTTCAAAATATGTTCATGATAAAACTAATTAACAAATATTTCAAAGCTTATATGTATAATTTAATATTCTAATAGAATCTAAACTTTATGACAAAATATATTCACATTCCGTTACAAAACTTAATCAAAACATAAAGGTTTCTGAATATTCATAGTGTTAATTTCTTGTAGACAGATTGTTAAGTATCAACACATGAAAGTTTAAACTCTGTAATCAGAATCTTTCTGGATTCTATAAATTGCTATCAGAAGGACTTGGTAATGACATTACTCTGGGCTTTTGTTCATTTATCTTTAGTACTTCACCCATGAAGTGTTTTGAGAAATGAATGTAATTAATAAATTTTAGACTACAATTAGTATAATAAAATTTAATTAATGATTATGATGATGGTCACCATATTTTGTATGTTTGTACTGTCTACTTTATAAGGTGACTACAAATATGATGATAATCAACAATAGGAAAATGCTAGCATGTAGCAATTAATGTCATTCTCGCCTGCAATATAACCAGATGGATTTTCCAAAACTGTTTTTCTACTCCATTCTGAACGAATCTGATATATAAGAAATGCAATGGGAATATCTTAGGATGAGCTCTGCTAAATTGATGCATTCTCAAAAACACACAGAACCTCTAGAAGTTCTTTTATTGTACAAAACTATGTTACCTCTCCTGTGTTTTTCCACATGAATCTAAACATTGTTTTTCAAGATCTGTAAAGAATTGTGTTGGAATTTTGATAAGAATTGTGTTGAACCTGTAGATTGCTTTTGGTAAAATGGTCATTTTTCCTATTTTAACCCTACCGATCCATGAGCAAGGGACATCTTTCAATTGTCTGACATCTTCTTCAAAGTTTGTTTCAGAGACTGAAGTTACTGTCATACAAGTTTTTCATTTGTTGGTAAGAGTTATCCCAAGATATTTTTATATCATTTGTGGCAATTACGAAGGGTGTTTTTCTGATTTCATTTCAGCTGGTTTTTCATTTGTATAAAGGAGGGACACTGATTTTTTGGAGTTAAACTTGTATCCAGTCACTCCTCTGAGGGTGTTGATAAACTGTTGAAAGTCCCTGGTAGAATTTTTTGGGTCACTTATGTGCATTGTATTATCGTTTGCAAACAGTGGTACTTTGATTTCTTCCTTTCCAATTTTTATCTGCTTGATATCCTTTAGTTGTATTATTCTAGTTAGAAATTGAAGTATTATATTAAATAGGTATGGAGAGAGAGTATACACACCTGCCTTGTTTCTGATTTTAGTGGAATCACTTTGAGTTTCTCTCCATTTGATGTTAGCTATTGGTTTACTTACAGCATATTGCATTTATTATGTTTAGATATGTCCCTTGTATTTCTAATCATTCCAAGACTTTTATCCTGAAAAGAATGTCAGATTTTGTCAAAGGTTTTATTCAGTATCTAATACTATGATCATGATTTTTTTTCCTTTTAGTTTTATTTAAATGATGGATTTCACTGACAAATTCTTATATGTTAAACAACCACTGAATCTCTTGCAAGGAGCTTGCTTGATCATGATGGATGATATTTTTGATGTGTTCTTGGATTCAGTTTGCTAGTATTGTATTGAATATTTTTCATCAAATTTCATTAGGAAAATCTAATCAAAGACCCATACATAAATCCGTACACTCATGGACACCTAGTTTTGACAAAGAAGTCAAAGTTATACAATAAAAAAGAAAGTGTTTTCAACAAATGGTGCTCATATAACTAGATGTAAGCTTGTAGAAGAATACAAATAGATCCATATCTATTACCCTGCACAAAACTTAAGTTCACATGAAACATAGGACTCAACATAAAACCAGATACACTGAAAATGATAGAAGAAAGATGTGAATAGCATTGAACTCTTTGGTACAGGAGACAATCAACAATTAAAAAATGGGACTTTAAAACTAAAAAGTTTCAGCTGGGTGGTGATGGTGCACCCCTTTAATCCAAGCACTCGAGAAGCAGAGGCAGATGGATCTGAGTTCAAGGCCAGTGTGCTCTTCAAGAGCTAGTTTCAGGACAGACTCCAAAGTTAGAGAAAAACCCTGTCTCAAAAANAAAAAAAAAAAAAAAAAAAAAAAGCAAAAACAAAAACAAACAAAAAAGACCCCAGAAAACCCAAATAAATAAATAAAAAATTAAAAAGAAAAATAAAACCGAGAGGCTTCTGTGAGGCAAAGGATACCATCAACGGAAATAAATGGCACCCTACAGAATGTGAAAAGATTTTCACCAACTCCACATATGACAGAGGGCTACTGCTGTTGGCCATGCGAGAGGAACAGCAAGTCGCAATTGAAGTTTCAGGTATCAGCCAACCAGAAGGGAATCCTCTGATGGGCCAATCTCATTTAGGCAAGAACAAGGGACTGCAGACCCTGGAATGTCTTTTGCTTCGGCTCTGCGTTTACATGTTTGCTGCAGCTATCTTTCTCTGGTATCAAGCATGGTGTGAGTGGATGTGAGGAGATCTCCACTGCCTGTGATATAGTGAGTTTACTACTTGGAAACATCCCATTCTAATGGCTATTTTTACCTGTGGACTGTGAAGAATAGGAACCCTCCCTAAGCTGTATAGTCTAATTTGATAATAAAAATGATTGTTTGCATAGAATATTGATGAATAAAATTAAAACAAAGGTATGTTTCACAGCCAGTGTCCGTGAATCTCACCTAAGGAGTTGCATGGATTATAGCTCAAGTTAATGACTAACAACTGAGTCCCACTAGCCCACGTAGTTTAAATTCCTTTAGCTTCAATGTTGGAGATATGTTCACAGTCTCAGAGTGCGCCACAGCTGAACAAAAGCTTTGAAAAGAACAAAAGTTAGACTAAATTTTTTTGTTAAATAACTTTGAGGTGAAAAACAAGAAGACAATCTATAGTTTTAGAAGGACACATAGGTGAGTGAGGAACTTTTTAAGGTCAATGTTCAAGAAGAAAACAGTCCAATTATTACTGACTGCTGGACTCTACTTGCTAGGTTTTGTTGATGACCAAGGGTGATGACCAATGGTTAAAAGATTTAAAGTAGAGGTGACTGATTTTTTTCATATATAAAAGCTTAGTTTTTTTTTGATTCCTTTAAGATTCTTTATAGGATTACCTGTCAAGAAAGTAATAAAGTAATTGGCCCTTTCTTTGTAACTCCAAAATGCAGCCTGCCAGTAAAATACTTGACAAAAAATATCTTGCTTGCCCACACACATAGTCTATAAAAAGTTGCTTGGTTATGAATGTATATAGGTTCCTGGGATAATTTGTTTTTAACCTGTAATACATAAATTGTTTAGTCATATGAGGGGGATGAAAAATATGTTTTTACATTAATCATTCAATTAAGAAATGGAATAAAACCTTTCTGACGCTTTTACTGCTTGGAAGATTGTTTTGGAATATAAATGTTGTGAAAAATTAGGGAAAAGGGAATAAAGAAAGAGAGAGAATAAATAAAGAAATCACAAAGAGAATTTGTGAGTACCTTTTACCCTAAGCCCCTCAGACTGAAAAGTGTAACTTCATGGACTCCATGGTTTCCCATCAATGCTATATGCTGCTGGAGGCTGCTCCCTCCCCCAGACAGTGATAGGCTACTATGCAAAATATATAAAGAACTCAAGAATCTAGACAATAACAAACCAAACAATCCAATTAAAAGTGTGATGAGATCTAAACAGAAAATTCTCAACAGAGGAATCTGAAATAGCCAAGAAACACTGTTGCAAGGAGAGGGTCCCTCGTTTGTCCTGGTCGCCCCGCTAGCTTACACTGGAAATAGCCACACAGAAACTGTATTCATTAAAACACTGTTTGGCCCATTAGCTCTAGTTTCTTATTGGCTAATTTTTACATGTTAATTTAACCCATTTCTAATAATCTGTGTATAGCCATGTGACTGTGGCTTACTGTTAAGATTCTAACCAGCATCCGTCTCAGGCTGAAGATCCATGGCATCTCTCACTCTGCCTTTCTTCCCATCATTCAGTTCTGTCTTCTCCTCCTACCTAAGTTCTTCCCTATCAGGCCTAAAGCAGTTTCTTTATTCATTAACCAATAAAAGCAACCAATGAACAGAAAAACCTCTTACACTTTTAAAATGTATGACAACCTAAGGCATCTCTCAAATGCTTATCAGTGCTTCTTTGAGATTCCATCTTACCCATGTCAAAAGAGTTAAGATTAATAACACAAGTGAGAGCTCATTCCCATGAAGATGAGAAGCAAAGGGAACACTGCTTCATTGCTAGTGGGAGTGTGAACTTGTACATCCACTTTGGAAATCTATATGGTTGTTTCTTGGTAAATTGGGAATAGATATAGTTCAAGACTCAGCTATACCCCTTCTGAACATACCATCAAAAGAGACTCCAACCTACCACAAGAACACTTACTCAGCTATTGTCATACCAACTTTATTCATAATAGCACAAACTGGAAACTACTGCCATGTCTCTCTATCAAGGAACAGATTAAGGAATATGACAGATTTACACAATGGACTATTACTTATCCATTAAAAATAGAAAGAAAGCAGTATTATGAAATTTGTATCAAAATGGGTAGAACTAGAAAAGAACATCCTGAGTTTAGGAAACCCAGACACAGAAAGATAAACATGTCATATCCACATACTAAGGTTTGTAATTAATTATTCATAAAACATTTTATAGTAAATGTTTACAGGTGCAATACTTTCAAAATTTCTATTAAGTCTTCAGAGTATATTGATTTTTTTTTCAAATCATTTATTTACTTTTTGGGGAAAGTGTAGCAAGCCATTTCAGAACATAACACATTTAAAAATGAATCTAGCGATTGTGGTAAATCATGACAAAGAAAATTTAAGATGAAATTGAGTAAGTGAATTAGTGGTTGTTATAGAAATTATAAAGTGCTTAGTTTCTTATAAGACTTAGACTGTGAGCTGCAGCCAAAACAAAACAAACCACAAATTTTATCGTATGCATTTCCAGCATAGACTAAATATTGCTGTTTCCCAAGGAGAAATGGAAATATAGCAGTGAAAGATAGGAACACAGCAAGGCTACCATCCAGCATGGAAAACATCATATTTTTTAACTTCTCACACCTCGGGTATCTGCGGCAGTGATGGAATCAACTAGGTTCCAAAGAGCTTAGCTCTGTCTCTCCAGTCATACATACAGTTTCCCTTTGGAGACATTTCCATTCTGTGCTTACAACTTTCCTACTTTGATATCCCATGGTTCTGTCATCTCTAGTATTATGAACTCTCTATTACAACTTAGGCTTTATAGTCACAGTGTTGCTCAATGAGTTCTCAAGTCTCTTCACAAATAATATCAATGAACAATATACTTTGGCTTCAGTGGCTTTCTAGAACTTTGGTGGACTTCACAAAATTTCTCTGCTTGCACATGCCATTTTTATATTTTGTGGATAACACTGCTAAGTTCTGCTGTAATCAAGCTCCGTGGGGCAACAATAGTGGCCTTTGAAAGTGATGCTGTGAACACACTTCCCTAGATAGTTTTCAAACATAGAACCCCATTAACCAAAATCTTAGTTCAGGATGACTACTTTTAAATGAATTCAGAGCTTTCAATGAATGGGTCTAGCAATTTATTTCTTTGCAGAATACTGGCTTTTTCTTTAGTGGTATGAAGCCTGCTTTTTTGGTAACTCTAAACTCGTATATTTTTCTTTCTAAAATATGTAATGTCTATGTTGTTTTGCTCAGTGTGCCCCCCTCTCTCTCATAGTAGAGCTGGATGAGAGCAGTGAGCAGTAACTACGACAACTTGAATGCTATTCTGTCTTGAGCTTTCCCCCACCATCAAATTAGTCCATTACTTCTAAATTCAGCCTCACATAAGTTTTCAGAAAGTAGTAATAATATGGCTGACTCTTTGCCAAAATGTAGCAGGAATGGCCTCTAGCCTAGTTCTGATGGACTCGCAATACCATTCTAAAGCCATAAACTAGGCCTGCGTTTGTCTGTTCTTCTCAGCACAATAGTTTTCTGAACTCCTATCTGAATGGTTCATTAAGCTCTACTTAGAGCGTACTAGAAATTTTCTAGCCCAGAGTCTCAAGTTCCTCACCAAAAATATAGCTTTCAATAATGCAGAAGCACGTAGTCAGGTTTATCATGGCAGCTGTCTTCTCCACTTCCGTGTACTCATTTTCTTCTGTACTGGTGAATTTTACATCTTCTAGGAAAAAATAGGTGACAAAAGAAATTCAAGGAAGAAAGAGTTTAATTTTTGTTTGTAGTTAAAGAGTACACTTAGGATGGCAGGAGATTAAGGTAGCTCATTGATCCTTCCAAGAAGCGGAGGGAGGAGATTCTCATCTTCATTTTTCCGTTTTATTCAATCTGAGATCAAAATCAGTGGAATGGTATAAAACACATCCATGTTGGGACTTCCCTGCTTTGATATACTTTTCTGGAAATATTATAATAAACCTGATTAAAACTGACACTTATAATTAATCACTAAAGGCTACCACAAATATCACAAATTATTGGTTTTAATTATTTTACCAGGTCGGAATGAGAGGGTGCATGCCTTTAATCCCAGAAATCAGGAGGCAGAGGCAGGCAGATCTTTCTGAGTTTGAGGTCAGCTGGTCTACAAAACAAGTTCCAGGACACGTTCCAAAGCTACAAAGAAACCATATATCGGAAAAAAAATATTTTATCAGAGTTCTAAAGACTGAAAGTCTAAAAGCAAGATGGCAGGATGAGCCCTCTCTGGTGAATATTGTCTTATTTGGTTTCAGAGGCCATTCTTTGGTACATGCATGTAGAGGGGAAGAAAGAAAGGAAAGTTTGTCCTCTTTTTTTTCTCTTTCTCATCCCTCTTCTGAAACCACCAACTCATTACAATTTAAGCCTCATTCAGCTGTTCCCATTGAACCTTAATTAAAACTTATTTATAGAGCCCATTCATTGGGCCTTCACTATATAAATCTGAGGTTGTAGGTAGAGCCCCTATTTCAGCATATGACAATGAAATACTTTATTTTGTAATGAGATTTGGTCAATGGAAAAGTATCCTTGTTTTATGTGCTAAAATTATTAAAAAACAAAAAAACCTTCAGTTATGTTTTATGTTAATTACAGGAGTTTCTATCATTAAGAACACATTGCTTTGATCTTTTTTCATATAAAAGATACTAGTATAATCTGTTGAATTTCTGAGCATGTACTGTTTCACATTGAACAAGTTTTATGTAATCATTTCAGCTTCTGAGACTCACTATTCAGACTCACTACCCATACTGTTGATTAAGCTACTGCTGCTTCTGTAATTTCTTTATTTCCAGGTTCACCTATCAGCAAATTAAATATTGCAAATAAGTTCTGGATAATAATACCTGGCAAGGCTATCTTCCTTTTATATTATTTGAATCATGTACAATGAAGAGAAAAAATATTAACTAATGTTAGTACCCTAAGTGTCGAATCTTATAGGTATTTAATTCAAATATGACTATAGTAAATTTCCAGTCCTTTAATGTTTAAAAAAATAAACCTTTGTGGACAAAACAAATACAAATGGAGAAACAACCTTATAAAAATGAAGAACAACAAACAATGCATTAAAATGGTAATGTTAGAAATGTCTAAAATGTTAGAAAACATAAAAATTTATCCTTTCTTTATATTGCATGACATTTTATTGGGAAGATATTAAAAAAATGTTTGTCCATTTCAAAAGTGGTAACAGTGACAGAAAAAAAAATGATTCTATCACAGTCTTGATTGATGAGTGAAAGAAATTAACTGGGGTCCATAACAAGAGCATAATAGAGGGGTACAGCTACAAAAACAATGTTAAAGAGCCACCTACAAGAACATGAATTAAGGGTTATCTAGAGAAATATGAGGGAGAGGTTATTCATAGGAGTATGAGTAAGTTGTTATGTACAGAAGTACAGCTTATTACATGGGTGACAAAATCTCCCTCCCCATAACTGCTAGCCATTTAAGTTAATATATCCTCGATGAGAGGCATCCTATTATGTGCATGGTTAGCTACCTATGATCCCCAAAAAGGTTTTGTTTGCTTTGTAACACCCAACCCTACCAGTCACCTCCAAAAGTGGGAGTTAAAATGTTCCAGTCTTGTGAGGATGTCAAGAGGCTTGTCAGAGAAGTCCTTCCAGGAGGGCATAGTCACTACCACCTAGAATCAGATATGCAGTTTTTGGCTTTAGTTAGTGCTTATTTTCTCAAAATATTTATTTTCTTTTCTCTTGCTAAATAAAAATAACTCAATCCAATTTTTTCTTTCTATAGTATACCTGGAATTTTACCGTTTTATGGAAGAAGCAGCTTAATTGGTTATTTTACCATTTATGAAGAGTAGGAGTTCTTTTTAAAACTTTTAGAAATGTTTGTTAATAATTATTAATAAAATTTGCTAATTCATAAATAATGTTAATATTTTAGAAGATTGATATTCTTTGTTTTGAAGAACTCAGTAGTAGACAGTTTTAACTACTCATTATATTTACTTAATTTATGTGTGTAAGTGAATGTATATCTGTGCACCGTATGTTTGCCTAGCACAGCAGAAATTGATAAATTTTTAATCTTCTCAAAAATGACAGTATGAGTAAGAGATTCTGTTGTTTCATTGCAAAGGCAAATATGCTCAGCTGTGTAAAAAATAGGTACAGATAATGTAAACATAACCATTCATAAAAAGACATGAGTAACTATACAATATAATAATTCTGTGATTTTGTCCATAAATTCTTTAAGGTATAGTTCACAGTGTGTGCTTAAACAAAAAAAAAGTTCTCATTACATGACTCCATTCACTCCTATTGTGTGATTCTGACTTAGATTGCCTTATACAATTCTTTGACTTGAAATACATTATCCATCAAATCCTTTTCAAATCAACTGACTAGAATGAATATTGTCAATTTGTTCTGTGCTCTTTTTATTTTAATCCACCTCTATTTCTATACTCCAGAATAGATGTTTGTTCAGCAAGCTTCATTTTGTCTGATCATCAGTCCAATTATTTACACATCATTTAAATTTTAATAACTTAAATCATTGGAATTTAAAGAATAATGGGGCTCAATCGGGGTTAGTAAATATTCTCCTCTTAGAAATGCTCACACAAAATATGTTAACCCTTCACAGGCTACAGCCTATTGTAAATACTGAATCTGCCTATAGTAATGTATATCAGAAAAAAATTAAATCTAATCAAGTGGGTTGAGAAACTTCATGAGGGTAACTGAAATGCCAATAGATCTGTGTTTGTAATATTTAAAAACAGGAAACTAAAAGAAATATTTAGCCATTTAAACTCTAGATATTGTTATAGCAATCCATATTTTCCCTTAGAGCAATTCATACAGCTCTTAGAATCTCTACGAAATCACTAAGTCTAAGAAAATCATAGTTTTGTAGGAGGACCCTCCTATATCATAGTTTCTTTTCTGTGACTCTCTAAAGGTCTTTTGTTATTCTTGGAGATTAGATAATTCCTTTTTTTGTGAATACAGGGGATATTTCATTATTCATACCTATTGCAGCATCTAGTATATCAAAATTTGTGTTGTTTCTTTGTGCCTTAGTCCCATAACATAACCCAAAATATTGAGTTTAGCTAGCCTCAATATTTCTTTCATTAATTTTTTTCCTAAGAAAAAGTCACCAAATATATAGTGTTTTTACATTCAATTTCTTCTTTTCTGCATTCTCCCTGGAAACTCCACAAACAAGTACCTCTTCCATCCACATGTCTTTTTGTTTTGTGACTTCCTAAGTTAAACATACGTTATTCATGGGTCTGTTATAATTCACTGGACCATTGTGAGGTCATCAGTTGGTACACAATGTTGACAATGTCTGGCCCTTCCACAGAATCAATCCATTTAGTAAGAAGAAATAGAGCAACATGGCTCCTCTCCGATCTATAACTGACCCTTGAACAGACGCAGCTTATACCAGCCCACAGTTGGCAGCTATTGCTGCTCTGATACCATGAATTATTGACTTTCATGTCTTCATGGTAGCATTTTAAAACTTCTCTCCCTATCATTTTTATTTATTTATTTATTTATTTATTTATTTATTTATTTATTTATTTTGGATTTTTTGAGACAGGGTTTCTCCGTAGCTTTTTGGTTCCTGTCCTGGACCTAGCTCTTGTAGACCAGGCTGGACTCGAACTCACAGAGATCCACCTGCCTCTGCCTCCCGAGTGCTAGGATTAAAGGCATGTGACACCGCCGCCGGGCTCCTCTCCCTATCTTTTAGGTCTTATATTCTTCCAGCACTTTCTACCATCTTGTTTCCCGAACTCTCAGATGATATCTTATTGAGGATTAGCACTTGGCCTCCACTTATTCTCAGTTTCTGGAGCAGCAATGTATTTCTGGATTCATTATCTTTCAATGTGAAGAGAAGTATCTCTTATTGAGACTGAGTGTATCATTTTTCTATGGCTATAACCATAAATATTTAAAAGGCAGCTTGGTGCTGTGCTAACTTGGCTAAACAATAGAGTAAACACTATCATGGGATTTAACACTTTCTCAGTCAATTTGTCGTAACTATGGAGGACTTGGAGTCCATCTAAAAATCAATCAGAGAACTTTGGTTTCACTATAACTGTCATGCCACTGTAGCAAAGGCAGGTACATCTTGCCAGGCAGGTTGGTTTTGTAGTTTGTAAGGTTCTCAGCTAAATAAAAACTGTTGATGTATTCCTCAGTTGGGGAGCATCTAGGTCATTTCCAGGTTACAAGTAATGCTGTTGCTATGAACATAGTTGAACAAATGCTTCTATCGTATGATTGAGAATCTTTTGGGTATATGCCCAAGAGTGGTATTGCTGGATCCTGAGGTAGGCTGATTCTCAATTTTCTGTGAAAACATCTACTGATTTCCAAAGTGGTTGTACAAGTTTGCATTCCCAGCAGCAATGAATAAGTGTTTCCCTTACTCCAAAGCAAAGCATACTCTCCAGCATAAGCTAGCATTGACGTTTTTGATCTTAGCCATTCTGGCAGGTGTAATATGGTATCTCAGAGTTGTTTTGATTTGCATTTCCTTCATGGTTAAGGATGATGAACATTTTCTTAAGTATCTTTAGGTCATTTGAGATTTTTCTGTTGAGAATTCTGTATCCCATTTTTAAATTGGGTTCTTTAGAATTTTAATGTCTTATTTCTTGAATTCTTTATGTATTTTGGAGATTATTCCTTTGTCTAATGTGGAGTTGACGAAGACATTTTTCCATTTAGTAGGCTGCGTTTTTGTCTCATTGAGTGTGTTCTTTGCTTCACAGAAGCTTCTCAGTTTCAGGAGGTTCTATTTATTTATTGTTTCTCTCAGTGTTTGTGCTACTGGGGTTATATTTAGGAAGTGGTCTTCTGTGCCCATGCATTGACGATTACTTCCCATGTTTTCTTTCTATCAGGTTCAGTGTGGTTAGATTTATAGTGAGGTCTTTGATCCATTTGGACATGAATTTTGTGCATGGTGATAGATATGGATCTATTTTTATTCTTTTACATGTTGACATCCAGTTATGCCAGCACCATTTGTTGAAGATACTTTCTTTTTTCTTCATATAATTTTAGCTTCTTTTCAAAAAGCAGGTGTTCAGAGGTATGTGGATTACTATCCGGGTCGTTGACTAGATTCCATTGGTCAACCTCTGTTTTTATGCCAATATCAAGCTGTTTTCATTATTGTAGCTATGTAATAGAGCTTCATGTCAGGGATGGTGATGCCTCTGGAATGTGGCACATTTGCATTTTAACAATGAGTATTACTCATTGTTAAAAAAAATGACACCTTAAATTTTGCATGCAAATGGGTGAAATTAGAAAATGCTATTCTGAGTAAGGTAACCCATACCTAAAAAGATGAATATGGTATGTACTTATTCATAAGTGGATAGTAGTTATAAACAAAAGACATTGGGCCTATGGTTCATGATCCTAGAGAAGCTAGATAATAAGGTGAAAATAAGAAAAAACATATGTAGATCCTCCTGGAAATTTAAAACAGACAAGATTACCTGACAAAACTGGGAGCACGGCAGTAGCAGGAGAAGAGAGCATGAAGGGGAAGAGGAGGGAAGAAGGGAAGGGCTGAGGAGAACTTGATGGAATGGGGTAGTTGAGTTGGAGGAAGGACAGAGAAGAGAGCAAGGAAAGAGATATCTTGATTGAGGGAGCAATTATAGGTTTAGCAGAAACCAGCCTCTAGAGAAATTCCCAAGAATCCACAAGGATGACATCAGCTAAGACCCTAAGCAATAGGGGAGAGAGGGCCTGATCTTGACTTGCTCTGTAGTTAGACTGATGAATATCTTAAATATCACCATAGACCCTTCATTTAACAACTGATGGAAACAGTGGCAGAGATCTGGACTGATCTGGAGGCAGAAATCAGAGCACTGGGCTGAGCTCCCAAAGTCCAGTTGAAGAGTAGGAGAAGTAAGAATATGAGCAAATAGACCAAGACCATGATGGTTTGAAACAGTCTACCTGAGTTAATGGGAGCTCACCAACTCCAGTCAGACTAGAAAGGAACAAACACAGGACCAAACTATTTCCTCTGAATGTAGTTGACAATTGCCTGGTTGGGGCAGACTGAGGGACCACTGGCAGTGGCACCAGGATTTAGCCCTCCTGCATATAATGGCTTTTTGGGATCCTCTTTTCTTTGGAAGTATACCTTGATCAGCCTAGATATGGTAGGGATGGCTTTGGACATTCCACAAAACAATGTGCCTTACCCTCTCTGAGGACTGGATGGGACTGGGGTGGGAGGGTGTGTGGAGGGAATTGGAAGAGGGGAGGAATTAGGAACTGAAATTGTTATTTTTTTTAAATATCTAAAAAATTTAAAAATAAATAAATAAAAATAAACTAAATTCCCCCCAAAAGCTGTTGATCCTTTTTCTCCCCCAAAACCCTACAGTGTAACTTCTGATGCTTTGATCACTAGCAAACAGGCCGGAAGCATCTATCTCACATCCAGTTTGATTTCTCTGTATCTTGCTCTTACAATAGGTGGTTTCTTCAGCAACAGGGTCTTACCAACTACTTGTGGTGGAAAGACAAGAATCACAAGGGCCTATATTGTCCAGGGAGCATCTCAGGCCTAGCTTACTATGAACTCAAAAGAAGGTATCCCCAGGACTTCAGTTTCGGTTTAGTAATCCCTGATTATGACATTCAGCAAAATTTAGCCATAGAGGTTGCCACTCTTTTAACACTCACATTTTTTTTTAATTTGGTTTACAGTGTAGTGTGTTTACAGCTCTTTCCTTTCAAATGTTCAGTGGCATCAATATGTTTTGAGTTGTCTAAAAGGGACGAGCATCCCTTGTATCACTCAGCGATTTCCTTTCCCACTCTTTGCTTCCTGCACACTCTCACTGCAAATCATTTTCTAGAATAAAACAGGTCTAGAAGCAGTAGGAACTCTTAAATTTTACAAAGCAATTCAGTCCAAAAGAGAGCTTATTTTTTGTTTTTTGTATATCATTGATTAATCCTAAAAATAAGAAGCTATTCAAATCTCTATAGTACTCTCAACTCTCAAAACTATGTGTTTGGTATCACCATAATTCTTATAAATTTAAAGAGGTTAATACTCAAAGCTCATTCACAGTTAAACAGTTGTCAGACTAAGTGAGCCTGCATGATCACAGACTGATAAAATAATAAAATAAATATTTTATTTTAATAAAAATACTTGTCACAGAGACACATAATACATCTCTTTTATATTACACATAAAATTTTCACTAAAATAAATATTTACATGTTCAGTAATAATGGAGTTGCAAGTGGTACTCATATTTAATATAGAGAATTTCCAAGTTGCTATAAAACTCCGGTATAAAAAGCACAGCTAAAGGGTATTTGTGTATATTGTGTGTCCACCATAGTAGGTTATAGAGATAACAAAGACAAATATTAGAAGAATATGTGTTGAGATAAATGACAAATAAGTCAAACATATTCAGCAATATATTTCAGGATACTATGATTCTAAATCAACTTGGTATATGCTTCTGATGGAACATTCTTTTATACATTCAACACCTCTTTCCTAAGTGAGTACTTAGTGCTACTGAAATAAAAAAAATGCAAAAATATAAGCTCACAGGTGCAAAAAAAAATGGACAACGAATGGTCTTCTAAATATAAATGCACGTTGGTGGTTTTATTCTCTAAGGATATTTTTTTAGGCCCTGAACATTACTATTATAAAACCTAATTAATTTGAAAAATTGGATATGCTGAAAAAATGATGAATGTAATTTAATCCAAACTCTACAGTTTGTGTCAACAAAATGGCAGTTCCTGTTTTTCACAAAGGATAATTATACCATGTGTTACAATTTTAATCGATCATGGTATGAAACAGAACTGTTCTTGTAGGTGTGGCATAATTACAATTGTGACTAATCACCGACCTCAGGTTGGCATTATTTCAGCAAGGAAAACATTAAATACCTTATGCTTATGAGCAGGCAGCCTTTGTGATGGTGAGTAATTTTTTCAGTATTCATCATTACTACCATAATTTTGCTTATGAATAACAGCTACAGAGTTTATAAAGCAAGGTAGTTCACATAAAGATAGATTAATGTCTCCAAATACTTAGAAAAATCATTTTCTCCTATAACTGTAAGTATAAATTTAAATAGGTTATACAAGAAATTTTATTTGAGCTATTGATAGGAAGGTTCAAAAAGTAAATCTCAATTGAATATAAACAATAAGATATTAAATTACTAAGGGATTATATTTTCTACTTTTAACTTTCTTCATATAAGATTATTTGTAATAATATGAGTTCACATCCTCTTTCTTCTTTTGAGCAGATATTTTAATGAACACTTCTAAAGTTTTTGAGCTTACATTTTTCAATACTTCTAAAGAAAGTCCAGAGATAAATGTTAATAAATTTAGTGATGTAATCTTATCTTATACACTCAGCCTGACTGGTATTTAGTACCTTGATTTTACATGTACAATGTTTTAGTAGAATAAAAATATTCATATGATATTAAAAAATGAATTCCAGACTGATTTCAGAAAATGTTTTTCCAAAGCTTTAGCATCAGTCAGCACATAGAAATCTATAATTTAGACATTTCTATTTTATTAATATAAAACATTCAAGTAGTTTATTATTATTAATATTGTTGCAAATTTTCATATATGTGCTGTTGAATATCTCGTATTAGAAATTATAATGTACCTTACCACTGTTTCATAATATTACTGATGAACACTTTCCTCAAAATGTTACCCCAATTCAAGAGGGCATGATTACACATTCTAATCATGAGAGCATGATTGGGTTATCATCAAGATGAATACATACAAATTCTCATAAATCACATAAAAATCACAAAAGAATGATGAGCATAACTCATAAAAATAATAGGAATATCATGTGGTTACAAATGAAAGGATGGTGTATAAACAAAGCAATCTGAGAATTTTAAAATAATATTGCAGTTCTCTCATGCAATGCTAATGGAATGTCATCTTGCTCGCACATATCTACAGAGCCAGTTATTAATGTTTCTCAAATCACCTTATATAATTCATTCTATTGATATTTTATTAAGGAAATTTGTCAACAGAAATACCTTGTTTGAGAATGATAATTATGCCGGCACTGATACATTAGTTATTGTTGGTTGTTTTGGTAAAACACTGTGACCGTTACATACAGACAAGAGCTTATTTTGACTTAAGGTTGCAGAGGGAGAGAGAGTCTGTAGAGCTGAGGGCAGCATGACAGAAGATGGGTGGAGCAGAAAGATGAGTAGTCTCATCCTCAAGAACAAGCATGAAGCACAGGACAAACTGATGGCCTAGCAAGGCTTTAAATTGCTAAGCTTACTCTCAGTGACTTACTTCCTCTAAAATAGATCCACAGTCGCTAGGGACTCTTAACCTCTCCAAGCAGTACTACCAAGAAACTCCTTAGTATTCAAATATATACACCTTTTCTTATTCAAACCACTGAAACTGATAATGGGTAAAAATAAAATAAGATAAATCACCTAATACATGAGAACAGAAGTAATTGTTGATACTATTACATAATACACAGTTTTACTGTATGTTTGTTAAAAGACCTCATACATTAAAAAAGCTCCACTGGAATAAGATCTTATCTATGAGTTTTGCTTTCAGTTGTGGTAGTTATGAAAATGAAATCAAGCCGATAGGAAATTAGCAGAAAATGAATGCTTGGTACCTATATTCTTGAAAAGAAGGGCAGGTATTTAAGAGTCTCTTATTGATGTTAAACGGGAGCAGGGATTATAGATAAAAAGAAACAAACAAATACATGAACATGTTCTGAGTACCAGATGATTTGGGTGTCACAGAAATAGCTGGTGCCACTTGGACATTTTATACAAGTGGAAGACAAAGAACATCTTCATAGGAATCACTGTCGTTTGGTGTCTTTTATTACAAAAGCTAATACGAGTTTAGAGATACCTAGTACACCAATGCAGGAATATGATGTGGTAATACAAAGGCTCCTGTCTTAGTTAGCCTTATTTGTCAAGCTGATGCATCCTAGAGTTATCTGAGAGGAGAAGCTTCATTTGAAGAGTTCCTCTGATCAGATTGTTCTCTGTATGTGTGTCTGTAAAAAAATTTCTTTATTGTTATTTGATGCAACAGGACTGAGCCCTCTCCAGGGTGGGCAGCACCAATCCATAGACAGGTGGTCCTAAGCTGTATAAATACGGATCTTCAAGTGTGTCATGAAGCAGAGGTCCTCCATGGTTTTTGCTCTAATATTTTAAGTGATGGACCTGGAAGTGCAAAGTGAATTCAACCCATTCCTAAACTAAGTTTTTTTTTTTCTTTTACTTTTTTTCCAGTGTTTTCTCAGAGGAATAAAAATGAAAGTAGGACAGAAAAGCAGACAGGAGACTAAAAACACCTTCTAAATGCAGGGAAGAAATAAACAAAGCAGTTTTGCAGGCATAAAAATATGCTAATTGAAAGTTAGAGATATTATAGAGCTCTTTAAGATACTGACAAGAGGAAAGTTCTTTTTTAGTAGCGAGTTCATGATTTTTGAGTCATATCTGCTGTTCTAGATATAGGATCATTAGAATGCCTTATGGGAAGTTTTATGAATATCTGATCAATTCCTTCTATCATTGTGAATGGTGTCTTCCATAAGTAACGTATTAAACCGCTCATGAAAGATTTAAAGAGATGGAACTATATCTGTTATACAGTTTCTTCAACTGCTCTTGAAACTCATTAACTATACTCCCAATGTCAAAAAATAACAAATCCAAAATATAGAGTTGAAAAGTAATGCATTATTACTGATAATTCAGTGACTTGTAGAAAATGTAGCATATTTTACAATATAGTAAAGTGACAAGGAGACAACGTGCATGTAAACTCTGAGAATTCAGAATTTAGATTTTAGCAAATACATAATCAAAGTTGACAATGGATATAGGGCACCAGGCACTCTGGCAGATGACTCATTTCAATATTGACCTTCTACCTGAAGTGTGTATATGAGCATAAGTTAATTTTGCTGAAAATTCTTCCAACTTCCCTACTTTGGGATCTTAGCTACTAAGTCATAAGTGTGTTCTGTTCTTCGATGAAGGACATAGACTTCTGCCAGCATTCCACTCTGAAATCTGGCTGTGTGGAGTTGGAGATCAACGAATTTCAAGTCCTTTTTATAGATGCCAGATTGTATTTTTACTTCCTCCTCTGCCAACTTCAAGTGCACAAAGAGGGGCTGAAGTAATACAGGGATGTAATCTGTTTAGTTCCCACGGAGCATAGAATGAATCATAGGCCTCTCAATCCTCCAATGATTGTCTTATTGATAAGATCATACTGTTATAACAGTTCTGTCTATTACAATCATTTATTACACAAAAACTACTGAACTTTTGCTAATTTTTTTAAGACTAAAGATCATAGGTCAACCGTAGGGAGTCTGTGACCTTTGAGGTTCATATTCTTGGAACCTGAGCAACATCCCTCAACATTAAAAGTTGTTATTTTCGTAAGAAAATCAAGATAAACAACCACTCTGTGGAACTCTCCACTAAAGAATTAATAACATTAATGTGATCTATTATCCAATCTGTTTATATTCTCACTCATTTCTAGTTTCAAATTCATTTCATCTGTAATAAAAATAAAAGATATTTTTAGTGTTCTGAAGACGTAACGTGATTAATCCCGTTTCCGCTAATGATATTTTAAAAGGACCTCTGCCCAGAAGTGTGACATGCAATCATAAAAAAAAAAAAAATCAGATTCCAGTTTTCAAAGATAATAATCTCCAGCATTACGCTGCTGGCAGAGGCACATATTTATCCCCACTCACCTCAGATCTTCAAGACACACAAATGGGCAGCTCCATGGTGTTGCTGGAAAGGAGTCTGGCCCGCAAGTGGAGTGGAAACCGAACTGATTAGCTTAGGACAAAGTGATGTTACAAATTGTTTAGAACAGAAAAATGCCAGATCCAAAGAAATGTTTTTATTTTTTTTTTCATTTGAGACAGGGATTGAGGTCCAAGAGCAGCATAATGGTACCAAATGGATAAAAACAACAATAAAGTCACTTCTCATGCATAATGCATCGGCATTCACTATTGGAGCTGGTATCACCATCTGGTATCTAATTATTCCCGCCTCATACCACACGGTGTTGTGCACCTAATGGAACGACTGTATGTTATAACAACTCAGCACACAGACTTTTTGCTGCTAATTATAAGGAACTAGTTATTGTTTAAGTTATGGAAATCCTGAAAACTTTGAAGCTCATTTCTTAAAATAAAAATTTTGGAAGATGTAGCAGGAAAAGAGAACTATAGTTAGCTCTTACTTCTGAATGATCTATCCTTCTTTTGTGCTCAGCTATTTTTCTAATATTTGTATCACAGAAATTAATTAAGAGCTCATTCCCTTTACCTAGAACATGATCATCATTATTGTTTTTAAGTGAATGCTCCTGTTTTATTTATTGGTGTTTATTTCACGTTGTCAGGTGAATGTGATAACCCCAACTTCAAGTTTTAACAACCATTTTCTCCTTTCTCATCTAAAGTAACAAATGCAGTGATTCTTATGAAACCTCTCATATTAATCTGGTTGAAATTTGAATTAATTTGGCATCTGAATAAACACAACTCTATAGAAAGACCCAAATTAAGTACCAAAAATAGCTGTTGGAAGATCATTGCAATAAAACTTGCAAAGGTTTTAATAGAAGCATTTATGAGTTCTTAATAGAGTGGCAAGAGATATCCTTGTCACAGAATGTAAACTCCAAAGGCATGGGTTGTTTTATACATTGAAGTTCTAGTTATCCAAAACAAAGAAAAGTTTTAATTATGTTTTACATTAAACGGTTGTGAAAGGTAGTCGCTTAAACCGATATTCATCTTTACTCACAGATTTGACGGCTTAATCAAAACTTGTAAACAAACTCCTTTTGTCACAGGAGTCCCAAAATTATAGCTCTGATATCAGCATAAGCAGGGCTCAACCTCCTAGGAACAACTCTGACTTGGAAATGGTCTTAGTGGGATGGTCGATTAGTTCTGTCTTCAATGAACTTCCAGAACCTGCATGGTCTTTGTAGAATGGCCGCTGAGTTTGACTGGAAAGGCAACTGCTGTTGCCAATCTCCTTAAAGTTTACATAGAGCCGGGCAGTGGTGGCTCACACCTTAAATTCCAGCTCTGAGGAGGCAGAGGCTGGTGGATCTCTCTGAGTTCAAGGCCAGCCTGGTTTACAAGAGCAAGTTCCAGGACAGGCTTCAAAGCTACAGAGTAAACCCTCTTGGAAAAATACAAAGTTTACACAGAGTCAGCACAAAAATCACTTCTAGGAAATTATGTCTCAGAAATTAGAGGCTTATGCCACATTTGGAATGATGAAGGATATGAACAACTCTGTAACGGGTCATCGTTGGTTGCAGCAAATCACAATGCCTTAGCAATTTATGGATAGGAGAGTTGTAAGAGCTTATGTAACTAAACACACTATGTTTGATGGAAAACTCATTTGGGGCATGACCCAAGAAAAGCATTATATTACAATGCAGCAGAGAAAAGGTTTAGTTTCCGATTTTCTCAATAACTTGTGGTCATCAGCAGAAATAATGTCCATAGCAGAAAATCTTGTAGATACATTTAAATAGCTAATGAAATTACATGGTTATAGTTTTTTGGATGATGATATTTGTTTTCATTGAGGTGAGGGCTGTATTTGATTTTTTTGTTTCTGTTTTTTTTTTTTTTTTCTCTCTCAAGTTAAGGTTTCCCTTTGTAGCTCTGGGTGTCCTGGAACTCATTCTGTAGACTAGGCTTTTCTCAAACTCAGAGAGATCTGCTTACCTCTGCCTCCCATGTGCTGGGTCACTACTGTCTCACGTGCTTTTTGTTGTTGTTTTATTTTTGATTTGATATATTTATAACATAATAGGTGAAACGTACTATTTTATTTACAATTTACAAGCAAACATTCTGTTAGAATTGCTGTCCTCATTTTACATGTGAGTAAACTGAGGCGAAGGGAGGATCAGAATCTGAGTGTGCAGAGCTTATTTTGGACAAAAGAGATTGTTGTCAAGCCCAAGCTGTCGTCTCGTACTCATTCCTGTCCAAGCACACACAAATTAATACTGAAGTTTAGAATATTTATTTTAATCTATTTTTTAATCATTAAAGTCTGGATTCACTAACAAATGAAAGCATGGAAGGAACTAGTGTTCATTATAAAGGCATTAGAGGGACAAACAGTATGAGTGTTTTATTCCCTAGATATGAATCATGAATTATTTAACCAGGTTTTATTTTGCACAAACTCACAAAAAATTTAATGGAATTTCTGACTGTATTGTTTATATATGTGTATTAAATAGAAGAGAGTAACTAAGGAAATAAAATTATATGTTGATGCGTCAAACTTTACATCATTCATTACATTGACTCATTGCTTTTCTTAATGTTTATAATTTTACACCTTTATATTCTATTTCATAATGTTCATGATCAGAGGAAACACACTTTTACTTCCTACCTAATATTAACAACCTGGTATAGGTGGAATAGAGAAATGAATTATAAAATTTCCTTATCGGAAATTTATGATAACAATTAATTAGTAGCAAAAAGAATCAATCAGAAAACCCAAATACATAAAACAAGCCAACTGTAATTATACTGAAAATTTCATTGTGAGCCTTTTTCTCTTCATTATCTGTTATGCCAAGAGAAAATTACATGAAAGAAGATTACAGCTATATTTTGAGACAATTATTTCAAGACCATTTGATAGTGGAGAAGTACAGAAGAGCTTTTTGAAAAATTGCAGTGGCATTTTCTAGAAGGTTTCTCCATTAACGTTAATTATGTTCTCCCCAGAGTCATGAGCTTAAGCAGCTTTTGGAACGACAAATTCTCTCACCAGCAGGTGGAATTTAATTTTTCACTTCAAATCCATTTGACTTAAAACATTTAGAGTTGCTTCCTTTTCATTTCTCTTCATAGCTTTAGTGAGATATAATTTGCCCACCATAACATTTATCCCATTAAAGGTCATAATTTCATGGTTTCAGTTTACCTGCAGAATTGTGCAATTATTATCATCTTACATCTTTACCACCAAAAGAATTATTTTGACTGACAGGAATCACTTTGCATCTACTGATACATAGCCCTATGAAAACCTGGACTGTTGCTAAATATTTGCTCGCACAGTAAAGATGTGTCTCTGCCTGAGGAACCTTCTGGTTGGTTTAATAAAGAGCTAAATACCAAATAGCTAGGCAGTATAAAATAGGTAGAAATTTCAGGAAGAGAGAGAAACTGTAAGGAAAGAGTCTAGACTCACAGATTTGCCAAGAGATGCCGAGCAAGTAGGATGTATTGTACTAAGAAGAGGTAATCAAGTCACATGGCAGAACATAGATTTAAACATTAATTACATTGAATACTAGATTCATTTTATGTATTCTTTACCGGAGATATAAAAGTGAAACACAAACCTGCGACTTTGGTAAGATTATTCACTCTGTTTTTCTTAGATGTCTTATTTTTGTTTTCTTTTATCTTTTTCTCATTGTTCATATTAATACAGTACCATTTTCCCAATTCCAGAACATTCCTCTGCTTTTGACAGCTTTCTGACACATGTGTATAATGTCATATTGACATTAGGTATTACTTTAGGGTACCTTCTCCTCTATGCTAGCATTCCTATTATTGAAATGAAATAAGTATGTATTAACTTCTTACATTTTATCACAAAAGAAAACAAACAAGAGATTTGGCATCTCATGGGACAATGACTCTCAATTACATCCACTTCTATTATCAAAACTGAAATTTTATTATTTGTAAAGTAGGGATATAGGAATTGTTCTCTTAAAGAGTAACAAGAAATCTGTAGAATTTAGCATGATCACAAGTGGTTAGTGCCACTAACAATTATATCATTGCTACTAATTTTTCTCAAACAAAATTCTTCACCAGGAGATGTTTGTTTACTGTAGACAAATTCCACTTACAATGAAATTTGTATGGGAATAATCTAGATAGTAACTAACCTAAGTAGTTCCCTCAACACCACACTATGCTTGAGAAACTGAAGGCTCATTGGACACATTATCCTATTCTCCTTTCTGTGACAGACTATCCCACAGATACAACTTTCACTAAGGAGTTTATTTGACTCAGGGCTTCACTCCTTCATGCTTGGGAAGACATAATTGCAGGAGCTTGTTGTAAGGTTTGTTCATCTCTTTATGGATCAGCAACAAACTGTCAGGAATGGGAATGAGCCAGGGACATTATACGTACGCAGGATCCACTGAACTCTGTTTCCGATCCTCTAATGTGGGAGCAGGTATTCAATCACAGGAAACTGTGGGGCAAGTATCACATTGAAACCACAAATGTTATAAAAACAGAGACGAGGATCTTAAATTTCCCCAGTGAATATTACATTTGATTTAATCTATTTTGGTAGAAAAAAAAATGGAATACACAGCTAAGGCACTGGAAAGAAAGCAGGGAATCTGGAACCCAATTTTGTAGTAATTGAAAATTCACTATTACCTATCAGTGTAGTCTCTGAACACCAGATCACTCTGCTGCAGTACATCTATGTAGATGAACTATTGTTCTTAATTATATAAGAACCAATGTCTCAATTTTAACTTCCTTGGATAGAAATATTTCACGTCCATTTTGGTTTTCTGAATCTCAAATTAAAAATTTAATTATGGGCTCCAAAAAAATGTTCAGAAGTCAAAAGTATTTTTCTTATCTTTCAGCAGACAAGGATTTGATTCCAGTGTCCACATGATGGATCAAAACTGGCTATAAAAGGGCAGTTCATGGAATCCAACCCCCTTATCAGTCTTCCACAGAAACATGGGTAGGAGACACAAAAAGAAATGTAAGTAAAAAACTCGGGCACATTCAATAATAATTTAAAAGTTAAAAAAAAACTGCTGTTAAATGTGCTAATAACTGGGCGAAATAAAAATGGTAAAACAAATATTTATTTAGAATCAATTATCTGCTTAAAAGCAATTTCTTAGGAAGAATTAATAAGTATTTGGAACAAAAAAAGTATATTTTAGTAGAGCGTGTATATATAGAATGTCTAAGACCACATTAAATACAGGTGTGTTTCTTTGTGTGCATGCATGTGTTTATGACTACTTATGTTTATGTGAATTGGCTAGATTGAACGGAACTATATTGGATAGCATCATGATGTAACGAGATAACTATTCTAAGTAGTTGGTACTCTTAGAATGAAAAGACTTGCTATCATCCAAGAATACTCTAAGACATATGAGCATTATTTCTGAACTCTAAAATGTAGTAATTCTCACATTCTTATGGAAAACTTTGGCTAAATTAAATATGCCATTGTGGTTAAAATCATTAAAACCCATAAGGAAATTTTAAAGCACAAAAGTATACTTAGAGGGAAAAATTCAAATCTGAAAAGTGAAGTAATAATGTTTGGTTACATTGACCAAATTGAGTAGAAGTTATACCAAGAATCTTTTCAAACTTTTCATAAAGAATGCATGCTTCCTCAATTTTACTATTTTATAACAGGTTCTTTTATGAAAACTTTTAGAATGTGAGAACAGATGGTAGGACAAACAAGAGTGTTGTACCTGGATCAACAGAAGACATGGGAAGAGCTGACATGGTAAAGATATAATTCCCAGTTTTTCTTATGATTTAATTTGCATCCACGTGTTTTAATGAATAATTTCTCATTTTTAGGAGATGATGGAGGTATATAGCCCTTGTCTGCCTCCAATTAGTACTTCTTCTGACTCACCTCCAGAATTTTATAATTGGAGGTACATCAACTTGTATTTCTGATGCTGATGATTCTTTTATCTTGAAAAATATAAGTTTAAGTTTTATAGACTGTATTTAAATTATTATTTATAGAATCATTCCAAAAATATTATATCAAAAATACCTAGGATTGTCCAAAGATTGGGAAAAATAAAAAATTAGTCTGATATAATTTATAGAATCTATCCATCACCTTATCTGAGATTTAATTGAGCATAAAATGATACTGCATGTCTATTGGATTCGATCATTACAGAAATAAGGAATAAATGGCTGATATTTCTTCCTTCTGCACCTTCAATACCAAAACTACCAGGTATTGCATTTTCAGGCCTGACCATTTGGAGAAATGAACACAAATGAAGCAAATGAGCAAAGTTAGCATCAGTGTGTTCGAAAGGACCAAGATCATCTATCTACTCATCTCATGTCTTCTGAAACAGGAGGAAATGAAGAACCAGTGAAGTTGCAAGGCTCACCCAAGGACATGGAGTTACTTAGACAGAAATAAATAGCATCATTTTAATGTTGGAATCAATTTCGTTTGCTGATGCAGGAAAAGAGGAATGGATGCTGTTACAATT
>NW_026067931.1:781236-828881 GCF_014885135.2 Alexandromys fortis | reverse complement strand
TGTAACGGCGTAAGCGAATGCAGACAGATTGTCAAAATATAGACAGCTTTAATGGAGGAATAGACTTACAGAACCACTGTTCCCGCGAGACCAGGAAAGCAGAAGAGAGCGCTGGGAGCACGCTCACCAATTTTATAGGAGAACTTTAGCCTGAGGCGAACACGCCCCCTAAGGGGTGGGACTTATCCCTACACAAGGCCTCACAGGATATAGTTTGGCCGGTGGCCTCGATGTTTTGCAGATGAATTATTGCTTTTAGGTCCAGAAGGATGATTTCCTTGCTAGAGCCAAACATAATAAGTTCATCAGGACTGAACATGTTTAACAAATCATAAGTGATCCTCTGGGAAAAACAGAAAGCACAGTTTCTGCTTAGCCGGGCGTTCATTCTTCAGAAATCACTTCTCTACAGCAAGACCCATACTCTAAGGGTTAACGAACTGTGTTAAATCCTTCCTGGCTCAACCGGAATTCTAGTTCCACTTGAAACAATTCCTTGGCATCAGAGTCCTTTCTGTGTGGCAGGCTGAATTTTGTGAACAACCTTATTGTTAGAATTAACTTCTTTTGTTATTTTCCATTCGTGTGTTAGTCTACCTGTGTTGCAGATCATGTGAGCATGCTGTGTTTATTGACAATTAACAAAGTTCTTAAAGTGTCGGTAGTCATTTATAGTTTAAAAGCAGTTGTAGACTGTAAAGACTCATACAAATAAATAGGCAGCTTATTTGTATAAACATTTTTTTGTGTGTAAATTATTTGAGAATACTTTGGGTGTATCTTCTCTCTAGATATACTGGCATAGAGTCAGAGTTTAGAATGATTAATCACCTTAATACATTAAAGGACCCAATGATATAACATAATAAGGAGTGCATCATACTTAAATGTGTATATCTCTGCCCTCACTCTACAGGGTCATGCTGATCCACCAGACAGAAAGACTCCTGTTTTTCCTTTCTCTTGCACATGCCTTCAATATGACTCAGTAATTCATTCGAGACAAAAATCTCACTTTGAGCATAGGAGAAGATTGTGTAATTCATCCCAAGATACTATCAGCTATCGCCTGTATTTATAATTTGTCGTTTTAGTCAGGGTAACATTTTTTAAAGGCATAGACCAATTATTCCCACAAACCTTGATTTATTTTAAGCCTAAATTAAAACTCAAGCATCTTGCAGGTTTTTAACTGATAATGTTTCAGTTAGTATCTAATATCTAATAAATACTACATAGTTGAAATAAAGAGTAGTCATATTAGCTTCCAAGTATTTTTTTTCATCAAATGCATTATCAGTGTTTTGTATTAATTTTCCAAGGGTCACTGAATCTCCATTAGTGACCTTTATGCCTTTGTTTCATTGTAGGCTCACATTACTGGAATTAGAATGCAAATTTATAACATAAAAATATCAAATCAATACATCCACAATAAGGTTTTTAATTTTTTTTAATTCTCTTTTTTCTGGTTAGAGTGTAGATTCAAGAAAGAATAACATTAACATTTAAATATTTAACAAGGGCAAAATATGGCCTCAACATCAAACATTGCTGTTTCTTTTTGTGTATTTCTGTTTATTTATTTTATACCTAGTTCCCAATTATTTCTATATCTATCTAGTTACATATATTTGTATTTGAATAATTTTTATTTAATTCATTCATTTTTATGGTGTAGCAAGTTCTGTGATCTTATTGAAGGAATACTCTTAGAATTTTCTTGTCTATGAAATAAGAAAATTTTAGTCATTCTTTTTTGATTTCTCTTTCAAGTCGAAGAGTCTATTGTATTCTATAATGGAGTACCACAGGGCATGGAGCATCAGAATTACCATAAAATGACTATAAAAACAATGAAGAGTTTTCCAGGGTAATTTTCCCCAAAGGTGATGCAGGGTAATGTTAATCATTTAAATTGATGGCTGCAAGCTCAGTGCTCAAATACAAATGATTAGAAGACTATTGGAAAAATTATAAGGCTATATGTGGACACATTTAGAAATGAATTTATCCTTCAAGATTGAAATGAATCTGCAATGCAAATTCCTGTTTACCTCTCCGACTATAATTAAATAGTTTTTTATGTTTTGGAGAGTAGTTTACTAACTTTTGTTTCTTCAGTGCCTCATTACTATAAGGCATATAACACAGTGAAATGGGTACAAGCATGTAATGCTTTTTTGGGTAGCTTGCTTATTTCTTTTTTTTTTTTTTTTTTTTTTTTTTTTTTTTTTTTTTTTTTTTTTTTTTTTTTTTTTTTTTTTTTTGCATTTGTGTGAATACATGGTCTTCATTACTCCAAACTGGAGTATTTTAAAATTATGCCAGACTCTAGGAACAGTTGTGAAGTGGGCTGTTGTTGCAAGGATTTTCTCTACTCTCCTCCCTGCCTCTCCCCTCACCTCTTCAATCATCTCCCAAGGTCCCCATGGTCCAAATTTACTCAGGAGAGCTTGTCTTTTTACACTTTCTATTTCCCAAGTAGATGATATCTATGTAAGTCTCTCTTAGTGTCTGCATTGTTGTCTAGGTTCTCTGGGATTGTGGTTTGTAGGCTGGCTTTCTTTGCTTTATATTTTTAAAAAACACCTATGAGTGAGTACATGTCAGAATTGTCTTTCTGTGTCTGTCTGGGTTACCTCATTCAAAATAATGTTTTCTATCCATCCATTTTCCTGCAAAATTCAAGCTGTCATTATGTTTTTCTGCTGTGTAGTACTCCATTGTGTAAATGTACCACATTTTTCTTACCCATTCTTCAGCCGAGGGACATTTAGGTTGTTTCCAGGTTGTGGCTATGAAAAACAAAGCTTCTATGAACACAGTTGAGCACATGTCATTGTGGCACGATTGGGCACCCTTTGGATACATACTAAAAAGTGTGTATTGGGTCTTGAGGAAGATTGTTTCCTAATTTTCTGAGAAATCACCACACTGACACTAAAGGGGTTGTACCATCTTGCATTGCCACCAGCAATGCAAGAGTGTTCCCTTTACCCCACAACCTCTCCAGCATAAGTTGTCATCAGTGTTTTTGACCTTGGCCATTCTTACAGGTGTAAGATGGAATCTCAGAGTTGTTTTGATTTGCATTTCTCTGATGACTAAGGATGTTGAACATTTCCTTAAGTGTCTTTCAGTCATTTTAGATTCCTCTGTTGAGAGTTCTCTATTTAGGTCTGTACTCTATATTTTTTATTGGATTATGTGATTTTTTTTTGGAAACAGAAATCGTGAGAAAAAGATCAAGAATGGCAAGTGCAAGCATGAACAACAGAATACAAGAAATGGAAAGAGAATCTCAAGTGCTAAAGATAAAATAGAGGATATAGACTCATCAGTTAAAGAAAACATTAAATCTAACAAAAGCTTAACCAAAAATATCCATGAAATATGGGACAACATAAAAAGGCCAAATCTTAGAATAATAGGTATAGACGAAGGAGAAGTTCAACTCAAAGGCACAGAAAATGTATTTAATAAAATCATAGAAGAAAACTTTCCCTACCTAAAGAAAGATATGCCTATGAAGATACAATAAGTTTACAGAACACTAAATAGACTGGATCTAAAAAAAAAAAAAAAAAAAAAAAAAAAAGTCCTCTCAATGTTATAGCCTACCAGCAAAGTTTTAACACATCTACCTCTGGCTGCAGATCCATGGTGTCTCTCTGCCTCTGCCTCCTTTCTCCCAGCATGCCATTTAGTTTTCCCTGTCTAGCTCTGTTTCCCTACAGCTCTGATATAGGCCCAAAGCAGTTTCCTTATTAACCAATGAAAGCAACTCATAGACAGAAGGACCTCCTACACCAGACTGTAGCTCTGGGTAGAACCTGTATGTCCCCTTTGCCCTGAATCTCTAAGACAAATTACTAGTCATTACTTTCTATGTGTTTTTTTTCATACTTTCCATTTTCCAGACTTACTTTCAGCCAATTGCATGTGTGTCCATGTGCTCTTGTCTGTATTTGTGTACAAGAGGAAAAAGTGAATAAGAACCTATCTGATCAAGAATACATTAATCGTTTGTGTGCAATTAATTATTTAATGTCTGTTTTTATACTTCATCTTATAATGTAGAAACCATAGAGACTTCAACTATGTCTCTGCTATAGTATTTAAAAACGAACCTGACAAGTTGTAAAATCAGAGAACCACTAGTGATGGGCATGTCTATTTTTGGTCTTCTCATGTCTTCCATAAAGCTGACCCTCTCTGCTATCTAACTTCCCTGTCTTTGAATATAAATGGACAGCCTCAACTGCATTGCTTCCATGGGAACCCCACAGCACAATCCAGCAAAAATTACACTATTCAGTTCATTCAGACTCTTTTTTTTTTTTTTTTTTTTTTTTTTTTGGTTTTTCGAGACAGGGTTTCTCTGTGGCTTTGGAGCCTGTCCTGGAACTAGCTAGCTCTGTAGAAAAGGCTGGTCTCGAACTCACAGAGATCCACCTGCCTCCGCCTCCCAAGTGCTGGGATTAAAGGCGTATGCCACCATTGCCCAGCTAGAAAACTTTTAAAACATAAAGTGTCATGATTATTCTTTAAAAATTGAACTATTGCAACAAAGCAAATCATAAATTCTCTGAAAAATTATTCACCTGCTTTTCAATTGTAAATTTATCTTAAATTAGGGACAAAACAAAAATATGTATATCCTATTAGGCCAATAAATAATTTGTATCTGTTTCTAATGTGAGACTGTTATAACTTATGAATCAATTTGATTTATGTTCTAAAAATTGTTATGAGTCCAGTTGTAAAAATTTCAATTGTCTTTAATATTTTAGTTTCAAATGAACTACAGAATTCTCCTAATTTGAGTCATTTATTTTCATGCATGGACTGATGTATCAAACATTTGCTTATTTGTTAAAGGCAAACCTGGGGCCAATTTTACCCACACTATAATATATTACCCAGATCTTCAAAAAGGAATCATTGAATAATAACTTAAGAATGCTATACAAAGAATCTAATTTTGGAATTGAAGACCCTATGGTCACTGGCATTGCTTACCCAGGCACTCTTTTTTGATTTTCAGGAGCCAGTAGTGGGAAATTTGTTTTTTGTTTGTTTGTTTGGTTGGTTGTTTAGTTTTTTTTTTTTTTTCCTTTTGATTCAGGACATCCTGTAAACCCCATCTGGCTGAAGTCAGATTAGTAGAGTGCTGTAAAAATGTAGATTGTGTTTTCTGTGCTTTCAGAAATGAGGTGTTTTAAGAAACTCTCTTCTTGTCAGTTTGCTGGACCTAGCATGAAAGAGAAATACAGCACCAAAGGTACCAAAGCAAAACAAAACAAGGAAGCTGTGGTGCAGAGGATAGAAGTGGCCTCCTTTTAATTTTATATAATTTATATAATATTACCTAAGTAAACAAGAAGTACATTGTAAGCAAATTTTAAAACTCTAGAATTGATGGAGACACTTTGCTGCCTGGAGAGTCAACCATCTTTGACCCACAAGCCCATAGTATTCATCAGACTTTTCCATTAAGCAGGAAGATTCAAAGACAATACTGCCTACATTGGCAGTTTGTCGGTCACTTTCTTCTGTGCCCTGCAGAATGTCTTGCAAACTCTATTATGAAGCAGGAACCCTGAAGAATCATCTCACATTTAGGCAAGTTTAGCAGTCATTTCTCTGTAGTTCCTACATATCGACTTCATCAAACAGTCCAGGCAAGAACAGTTTCTTGCCCAAATGGCTAACAAACTACATAAGGAGCTTCTTCAATGCCCATCATTCTCTTGATGTAGATTGGTTCTGCCCAGAGCAGATGTGTCTCATTGTCATGAAAAGTCCTAAGTTCTTAAACATTTTAAATGCCATACTCTATAGTCTTTGAAAGATTTGAAGAATGCCTATTCATCTGAAATACATCTCCGTAATCTCAAAAATCTAACTAAAATGACTACAAGCTTGACTATTATAGATGATTATCTATTAATCTATATTTCTTATTTATACATTACAATTTTAAATTAGCTGGACAACCATAATACCTTAATCAATATCAGAAATAAATATATATATATATAATATAATAAATAGCCCTTAAATTTATATCAATAAACCAAGATCCATACCAATGCAAATCTCTATAGCATATCCCCCCTTTAAATGCAAAGGAACATTTATAAACAATATTTAGGAATTTGGGTGTAGTTCTTTAGCTACTTCCTGATGATCAGGGCACTGTTAATCAAACTTTCATGGTGTATCCTGTGTGCTAGGTTTGACTCAGTCAGCAGTTGGATGAACTAATTTTTGGGGGGTATTCAAGGCAACCTTCCAAGGAGTCTTTTTCCATCAAACCACATCAGTCTGGGAGGATTCTACAGGTTCTCACCCTCTGTGTAAACAAAAGAAGAACCTCTTTTCCAAAGCAACATATCCTTAGACTCAAATTTTGGAATCAAGATAACTTCAAAATATATAAGTTGGTTTATCTTAGCAGCCCATACAATGAAATGTCTCTCTGTACTTAGCTCCCTCACAGTCAAAAAATTTAAAAGCAACATAATAATATCCATAATCCAGACTCTTTGTTTACTTTTCATCCTTAAGTGGTTTATTTTACTTTTTTTTACAAGTTTAATATTTATTTTATTATCTTTATTTCTTTAATCTATTACTGTCTATACTCCTTTATATTACATTTACTCTCTCTTTACTCTTCTTCTTATCTCTCCCAAGCCTACGTACATTTTTTAAACACTGTTTTGCATTTAGAGACCTTTTATGTCTCATTCTGTTTTATTGTGCACCTGTAATTCTTTTTTTTTTGTGTTTTTTTAATTGAAAAAATTTCTGCCTCCTCCCCACCTCCCATTTCCCTCCCCCTCCCCCCACTCCTTTCCCCCTCCCTCTCCAGTACAAAGAGCATCTGTAATTCTTTACTGTCCAGGAGCACTTCTTAAAATGCTAAGTGCTTCTTAAAAACTTAAACTGTGTCATTGCTAGAGCAAATACCGCACTGCCTGCCTGTTTGCCCTGCCCAGTCTGACATGGTGGAGCTGTTCAGTGTTTCTGAGCGTCATGTACATTGGCCCACATTTAGGCACACAGCCAGTCTATGTTTCCATTAAGCAAGTTGTAGCACTGTGTTCAGAAACCCCATTTAAATTCTCAGTCTCCTGAAAGAGTCATGACACCATGGCCCAGAAAGCTGGCATTTCAAAACCACACCGTTTTCTTTGCTATTGCTGAATAAGGAAAACATTTCGAGAAGGAGGTGTGGCACACAACCAGCAAATAGCAAGAAGTTGTGTTAAACTCTGTATTTTTGTGTCTAGAATTCCTTTTACAGCTCTTAGGTTTTCCATGGATTTTAGTTGGCCACATGGGTGTCAGTTTGTTGGAGGAGGCTGCTTGTTTGTTTTCTGGCCACCTGGAACCAAAATAACCACACAGAAACTATATTAATTAAAACACTGCTTGGCCTATTAGCTCCAGCTTCTTATTGGCTAACTCTTACATCTTAATTTAACCCATGTCAATTAATCTGTGTATCATTATATAGCAGTGGATTACCAGATAAAATTCTGGCATCTTTGTCTGGCAGAGCTACATGGCTTCTCTCTTACTCTGCCCTTCTTTCTCCTAACATTCAGTTTAATTTTTTTTTCTTTTTCTTTTTCTTTTTTTTTTTTTTTTTTTTTTTTTGCCTACCTAAGATCCTCCCTATCTCAAGACAGTTTTCTTTATTCATTTTTGGTAATCACAGCCTACAGAGGGGGAATCCCACATCATCTCTTCCCCTTCTACCTTCCCTTCTCCCCACCTCCAACTCCCAATTTTCTCAGGAGATCTTGTCTATTTCCTCTCCTCAGGGAAATCTATGCATGTTGTTCTTAGAATTCTCCTTGTTACATAGCTACTCTGGGGTCTTGAACTGCAGGCTCCTAAATCTTTGCTTTATAGCTAGTATTCACCTATGAATAGGTACATACCATGCTCATCTTTCTGGGCCAGCATTACATCACTCAGAATGGATTAAGGACTGCAATATATATCTCATCACTCTGAACCTGATAGAAGAGAAAGTAGGAATTTGTCTTCAATGCAAGGGGGCATTTTCCCTAAGCTAACGAATATTTTCCTAGTGGTACACATCATCTGTGTCTGGAATACGTACTACAGGAAGTTTTTGTTCTAAGTTCTATCATAGAAAGCCTTTCTTTTGACACTTGAGGGTTCTCAATTCCTGCTGTATTAAGAACCTATAAGTTTTTTTTTCCAGTATCATTCTTTATACATTTATATGCTATTTTATTTGAATTTCCCTTTTTCTCAGGGAATTCCAGAAAATACACTAAAGACAGAGTCTGTGTAATAGTATAGCAGACCGCAGAAGCCCTAGCAATAGTCCTGTTATATTTGGATATTCATCATCAACACTTTCAAAACTCAGAAGCAATACCCAGCTGCTGCTCTAATTAAATCTTTGTCTCATATAGCCAGAAGTACAACTCACCATGCTGCAAGCAATTAGAGGAAGGCCTTACAGGAGAAATTTGTGATTCTCAGAACAAAATTCAGAGTCAAAGGTAAATTATGTCAAATTATTTTGAGATAAAAGCTGACTTGGTGTACTCTATTAACTTGAATGTTCATGATTGTGTGCTAGATCTATGTACCAAATTGAATATTGAGTGTACCGAATAAATTTTAAAAATATCACACAGCCGTTGCCAGAAAATTTGTAAGATAACTCTTTAATGCCCTTAGTGTTTCTCTTTACTTCTGTTTACAGCTGTTTAGAAACTACCAGCGCTCTTCTTAACATCTGTGTGTTTTAGAGTTTTTCGTTTCTTTGAGAAGATTAACACATGGGAAGACTATTGTTCTGATACACTGTAAAACAAGGCCTATATTTTTCCATGACAAAACAGGAATTGTAGACTACTAAATGGAAGAATGTAGAACTAAAATGTAATTCCTACTGTACTATACCAAGGTGCATTGAATCAGGATGACTCAAAATTGTTGATGATAGATTTGGTCACTATGGTAGGTACTTGTTTGAAATTTAATTAAATTTGCTCTTTTTTTTCTTTTCCATACACAACTTGAATAATTCACTGTGCCTGGGTGGTAGTGGCACATACTTTTAATCTCAGTACCTGTTAGGCAGAGAGAGGAGGATCTCTGTGACTCTGAAGACAGCCTGATCTACATTGTGAGCTCGAGAACAGTCAGAGCAAAGGCAAGATGGTGGTGGCTCACAACTTTAATCCCAACACTTGGGAGGCAAAGGGAGGCAGATCTCCGTGAGTTTGAGGCCAGCTTGGTCTACAAAAGCTAGCACCAGGACAGGCTCCAAAACTACTGAGAAACCCTGTCTCAAAAAATAAATAAATAAATAAATAAATAAATAAATAAATAAATAAAACAAAACAAACAAACAGAAAGAGCTGTTATACAAGAAATCCTGTCTCAAAGAACAAAATAAAACAAAACACAAAAGCACAAAGAAAAAAAAGAAATTTACTGTGTACTGTTCATGATACAGTATTTGATGGAGAATATTAAGTTAAATTATTTGGCATTTGCCTATAAGAAGTATTTTATACTATATCGCTTAAGACTTTTTAGATGAATGAAATATAAAATCTGTATATATTTATGGGTACAATGTGACAATATGCTGCATTCAAACACATTATAAAATGAATTAGCACTATCATTATTTATCATAATGATTTTATGTTTTGGTGTAAAAAGAACCTTTAAGACTAACTTTGAAGTATGAAATAGTTTGTAGATATGAACATCATACTACACTGAAAACTCATAGTAAATTTTCAATAGGCATTTTATTTTATTTTTTTATTTTTGGCTTTTTTACTGTTTTTTATTGAAGTATATATTTTTTGTTTCTTTCTTTCATCCTTTTTCCCTTTTGTAACATTAAAACATGCATTGTATTTTTCTGTAGTTTAATATGTGTTTTAAGATTGTGTTAATGTATAAAATGCTACTCTATTCCATAATAAAACAGCAGTACTTTAAAAACCTTTCACTCTTAACCTGTTGATAAAAATATGAATTCTATCAAAAAATCAAAAAAAAATATGAATTCTAAATAAAAACTCAAAGTTTAAAGCTACATACGTTCTATTCTACTACAGAAACAAAACCCAGCCTCAGTTAACAGTCCATCATCATGTTTTTGAAGGGACATGTGGATGTGTGGGTTGTATTCTAGAGCTCTTGAGGTCTGCATTTAAAATATGTTAATACACATTTGTATTTTATTATTATAAAATATGCATTGTCACAGTTATTTTGATAAATACTATGATCTCAATAATCTTTTTTAATTTTCATATTATTCATAAACTTTCTTACTTAGTTGATTATTTGGAATGTGTGATTATCTTTTGATAATTCACAAGTACTTGGGTACATGCTATAAGCAGTTCAATTCCCTCTCATTTCCACATTTTCAGTAAAGTGTTTCCATGGTGCTGAAAAATTGTAATTATTTCGTAATCAAAAAATATATTTTAATGCTGTTTCAGTCCTCTAGAGCAATGAAAGCTTCTAATGTAAAATATTCCCCAGATAAGCCATATTATGAAGTATCATCTGCATTTAAGTTATTAATTTCTCTTTATCTCTGACCTCATTTGCTTATACTAAATTGAATTTATTATTTATTTTAATAAGGATGGCAGAATATTCACAGATTACTTTGTAATAATATGAAATATAGATAAATTATGCTGTACTTACATATAAATACTAAAATGAAAGGTCATTACTTAGTATTAGCAAAGAAATAAATATTTTATATGTATATTGTAAAAATCATTTTATTTCACAATTAGTCATGTAAATTAAACTATAATAAGCACAAAGAGTTTACAATCAATGCTTTGCCTCTAAAATGCTCTTATTTTGTATTGTAAGACAATGATTCTCTTTAGTTAATATTAAAAATGTATTAATAATGAGGTTGTATTTTGCATATAATTTGATAACATCATATTTTTACTTTTCTTTGGATATATTTTTCAACCTCTGATGATTAAATAGTTTATGCTTATTATAAAAATTTGAAAATTGAAGTGTATTAGAGAAATAATTTGACTTGAGAGCCATATCACTCATATTTGTCATAATGTGAAAATTACACCCCAAAGTCCTGTATATGTAGAAACATGTAACTATGCAGCGATAATGTGGTATGTGTGTATGTGTATATGTGTGTGTGTGTGTGCATGTGTGTATGTGTGTATGTATGTGTGGGGCATGTATAGAAGTTGAAGGACATGACCAATTTCCTGGCAGATTGGTGGCGCTGGATTTCCATGACTGGTTGTGATTTTGTTCCAGGCTTTATTAGCCATATTCCCCAGGGAATGGTGAGTGCTCCATCTGCGCATTCTCCAGCCACATGAAGCCGGACAATCAGATCCACAGCCTCACATTGCAGGACCATAATATGCGATAGGGAGTCAAGTCAAAGCAGAGCAGGAACTCAGTTTATTACTGTGAGCATCAGCTTATATAGGTTAAGTGACATCGTGTGATGTAGGGGTAGTTACAGCCAATGAGAGACAGCTGTTGCGGGAGGTCCTTCCACCCCTCCAACCAATAGCTGCTGTGATACCAGCCATTGGGGTGTGGTCTCTCTCCCTTTAAAAAAGCGGCTATTTCCTCTGCTCGCTCTCTTCACTTCCTGCTCCGCCGGAGACTAGACTCCCTTCCTGGTTGTGCAGATGGCTGTTGTCTGAGACGGTGATCTGTAAGTTTTCCCCTTTAAATAAATAACACCCTATTAATCATAACTCCAAACTGGTGTGGCCTTGTTCGTGACTTACGCCTTCAGACAGCCAAGCCTCTGGAGGGGCATCTACCTAGATTTTACTGTCTCATTCCCCCCTCCATGGATTTGAGACCATCCTTCAAACTTGGATTCAAGGTACAGGACCTGAAATAAATTTGGCCCAACAATTTTGCTTCTGGTCATAGAACTGAATACAGTCTGCTTCAGCTATGACCACATCATGTTTCTGGCAACTGAGCACAGTAGTGGCAATGGCACCAATAGTCACTATTTGATCAAGTTTGTTCTTAGAGTGTTTGGAGCCACAAAATCAGGGACTTAAAACACCTTTTTGACAATTGAGAGAGATTCTTGATCAATTCTTTTCCATACAAAACTACATATTATATCTGACTCTTTAAATTGAGAATAATGAATGATATGGCTTTCTCCTTTAATATCATGATCAGAAGCTACACAAATTGCAATAAATGAAACTTAATGCTCCTTAAGATAAAATGCTGGATCTGGAATAGAGTATTAAGTTTCTGATTATTTTGTTTTTCATTGTTTAATTTCTTGAAGATTTTTTTTTCTAACATGTAAGTAAACAGATTGGTAAACCATTTACTACAAACGTTTTTCACTTTTCAGTGAAGACACACAGTGGGACAGAGAAATGTGTAACATAGGGCAGTCTTGTGATAGTGGTGGCTCACCATTTTATGTCTATGTGATCTGACAGCTACCCAAAATTTATGTGTCTCAATATACACATCTGAAAGTTACATAGCAACAATACATTCAGTACTGGATGGCTTGCAGAACTGAAACATATGCAACTTTTCTGCAGTCTCTGGTACTTGGAAATCTTTAGTAAGTGATAATAGCATAGATTTAATTATGGCTGTTTATTTCTTCACTATAGTAGGGATGTCAACGAGAATCTTGTTCAGGTTTGTCATCCACTCCTCCACTGAGGTGATGTGGGATTCCCCCTGTATGCTGTGATTACTATTAATGTGTCTCTTGTGCAGCTGCTGATTTGTGCTCCCTGCCCATGAGTTCTGGGTTTCTTGCTCCACGTATGGAATTGATTTAATTGCTTTTAATTTGTCAAGCAAAGCATATTTCTCAGTATTTAACCAATACCGAGGCAGGAAACTAAAGTGGCTTGTTGCAGCAGGTTGGTGCTTAGGCTGGGAACCAACAAACACCCTCCTCCAAGTCTGAGGTACATACATGATCATTTAAATGTATAAAACTTTTTGATCATGATCATTTTTAGAGCAGAATTACAAACTATTGAGCCGCTCTGTTTAATATCATGAGTAATGTTATTTAAGTAATAAGAATTCTGTATTTTAATACTTGTCTAAAAGGACACAGTATTGTTGTGGGAGGTCCTTCCACTCCTCCAACCAATAGCTGCTGAGATACCAGCCCATTGGCATGTGGTCTCTCTCCCTTTAAAAAAGCAGCTACTTCCCTTCGCACTCTCTCTCTTCACTTCCTGCTCCGCTGGCGACTAGACTCCCTTCCTGGTTTGTCATTTTTATCTTTGTGGATATTTGGTTCTGCATGAAAATCCAGAAATATATCTGATAATAGAATATCAGACCTTGGCAGAAATAATGGGTTGGCACTTAAACGTTTATTTAAATTTTGATATAGCGATAACTTAAGACAAAGGGTGCAGTACAGTAGCATTTGCAGTTTTTGTTCCTGATGTGTAGTGTGTGTTGCTGAAAACATTCATCCTCTCCTTGATATCTTAGTTTATTTTATGCCCTTTGGAATGATTGTTTTTTGGATGATGTGATGACTAATCCCAAGAAGACAGAAAAGGTCAAAGGCAGTGAAGTGTAGTATTTTTTTTTTCCCAAAGAGAAGTAAAAATTACTTTCCCTTCTGCAATGCATCATTTTCTAGCATTTTATACAGGTTTGGTCAGGAAACACATCTCATTCTCATTGATCATTACTGCACATGATATCAGAACTAGCACAGCCAGTGCTCACAGATAAATCAGCTAGATGCCTGTGAACAAGACAGAACAGTCTGAGGTCTTGGTCGGTATTCCACACATTTATGTCAAGTTGAAGAAAAATTTATAAACTGTAAGTCAACATTAATTCAAAAATACCCCCATAAAAGGTAGTAACATGGGATATTAGAATGTGTGGAGCTGTTGCCTTTTAAAGGAAGTGATTCACCAATGGCAGAGCTACTGTTGTGAGTTCCTTTTGTCCCATTTATACAATTCTCATCTCCTCCATTTATGAATGATTTTCCTGTCTTATTTGTTTTAATATTTCCTAGATTGCAATTCTAAGATTGTTATCAGATGATCCTTCTCTAGAACACATGATCTTTATACATTTTCAAGAGCTAATCTTCGCTTGTGGTGTTTCCATATTATTTAAAAATATTCCATTGTGTTTTTAATTTGATATTTGCTTCTGTTTAATCATTCTTTCTCGTAGTTCATTACTCCAGATGAATAATGGAGAATTTAATTAGATATTTAGCAATCAGCTATCTCAATTCTCTGATAGTATAAGACCATGGACATTTTCTTGCTCTTTAGAGTTGGTAATACAAATACAACAAGCACCAGAAATTTTGATGACAAGCATTTCTTAGTTTTTTTCACATTCATTTGTAAAATGTGAAATGATTATCTGAGCAGAAATAGTCACAAAACTTTATAATGTCAAGGGAAGTAAATAAAAACACAAGTCATTTAAAAATTTTTAATTTCTATGCAAATAAATTGTTCTTTTATGGAATGGCTTTGTAATCCTAAGAAATTCAAGCTTCTGCACATTTATATAAAATTTCCATAATTTTCCTAGGGTAATATATCTCTGCATTCCATTTATATAAATTTTTTGAAACATAGGATTAAAATGCAGAAGTGTATTTTTAATTTGGAAAATAAAATATAGCTTAATATAAAAATTACTAAAAAATTAATTTCTTTTTACTTTTGTTCTGAGGGACATTTATCTTTCAAAAAGAAAATGAGGAAATTATCATAATAATGAATTTAAGTTCAACAAATCAGAGAAGATTAAATAGTCCTTGGAGAATGTAAATTGATTCATCTTTTCAAATAAGTACTCATTAGGATACTAAGATAATTGCATTTTCAGAGTGTCCTCCCTTCTCCTGTATTCCTTGTCCTCCTTAATTATGTCAGTCTTTCAGAGCCAATCTTGAGGGACTACAGCAACTCCACGACTGAGTCCCTGTCTACACAGGCAGGGTCTTGGGTTTGATCATTTCTCAGCATTCAAAAGAACATCCAGCCTATAATTATATGTGTTTTGAACATCTCGTCTCCCTCTATTGACTCATTCATTCCATTATAAATTTAAAATAATGAATCTGTAATCCTAGGTTTATTGTTAAAAAGGAGCTGTCAAACAAATTATAAATTTCATATATATATATAAAATATATATTTATATATATATAAATATAGTAAATTATTTTAGAAATTGTTTTCTATTAGAAGCATAATAATTAAAGTTCTAGTTTTAGATGATCAAATGAATCTGCATCAAAAACAATAAAACACTTGTTTGGGTCTACTAGTTTGAATCAGTGATGAGTGTTGTTCTAGCCTGAGCTTAATTTCCAGTCGAGCCTGAATATGTTATGTAAATTTAATAGGTAATTAGATAGATGTATCTCTTCAAAGAAATATTTACTCTTCCCTTTCCTGTTTCTTCCTTCCTTCTTTCTTTCCTTCTTTCAGTCCTGTTGGGAGCAGTGAGACCCCAGATCCTGAATTTCTTGTAAACAACTTGTTCTCCCCTGGTCTGAGTGCCTTCAGCTGCTCTGAGCACGAGACCTTCAGGAGTTCCTGCTGGCAGGAGAGTGGTTTCTGGTGGGTTTGGCTGGGGCGTGGCTATCTCTGTATAATCTGCCCCTGAACACAATAAAGAGGGCATTCTTGGGGAATTCAAGGATGACCCATGTCGCTGTCTCTCTGTCTGTGTGTGTCTGTGTATTTTAACCTCCAGTTCCCTTGCCCGAAGCTCGCGAACTGGGTGCCAGCGCACAGAGTGCAGACAAGGGGGGCACGGTGCGCGTCACAGTCCGTCCTTCCTTCCTTCCTTCCTTCCTTCCTTCCTTCCTTCCTTCCTTCCTTCCTTCCTTCCTTCCTTCCTTCCTTCCGTCCTTCCTTCCTGCCAGCCTTCCTTCCTGTCTACCTGCCAGCCTCCCTGCCATTCTGCATTTCTGCCTTCTTTATGCCTTCCTTCACTCTTTCTTCATGTGTATTCTGTTGAGGTTAGCTTATAAGCAGTTACCTGAGGTGGGGAGAATGGAAAACGGATTGATGTTTATCAGAAATACAGAATTTAAGATTTACGATGACTGAATTCTGGAGACCTCATGAGTAGTATGATTCCTGTAGTCTAATAAATATATTTTATGCTAGGAATTTACTAGGTAAAATCCTGGAGTCACAGAGAGGAAAAGCTGGCCCTGCCCCTCTCTGGCTGCAGCACATAGAAGATCAGTACCTGCATCTAGCCTGTACAGCATAGGAGATCTGACCCTGTGGACGGAAGCAAGATGACCTCCCCCCACCCCGCCCCACGAAAGTGCATTGGAGATGGAGATCTGGTCCTGCCCCTCATCTGTTATATGCTGGAGTGGGAAAAGGAGAGCCGGACAGTGCTGGAGAGCTCATCCAGGGATGAAAACGAGGGAAAGCTGGAGAACTGACAAATCCAGCTATCATCCATCCCCAGAAATATGGCTATGAGTTAGCCCGCCCCAGCATTCACCTCAGCTATGACCTGCTGGAGTTCATGGTAAAGGGGCTTGATCGGCAGCTCCAAAACTCCAGGGTCTCCATGATACAGAACAACCACAGAATATCCAGGAATAGTTCCAGTGAGGAGCTCACGGAGCCACCCTACAGCTTCCAGTCCAGATATTTTTGTTTTGTTTTGTTGGCTACACTTTTAAATTTGTTTTTGTTTTGGGAGGAATTTACAAGGGCAGAGGACAGATTACAAAGGCAAGGGGATGGGAGGGGGGTGGATGAATGGGATTGGGATGGCTGTTGATAAATCCAAAAAGAATCAATAAAAATGTTAGGAAAAAAATGGTTATGTTATCAACAAGCTGGAAAATATCTTCCAAAACCCAGTGACATATCTTTCATCTAAAAATAATATTTTTTTCAATGAACAAAGATAACTTCTTTATTGAATCTATAAATATATAAACAGTCTAGCAGAGCTAAAACATTAGGATTTAGGTTTAAAGTGAATCAAAATCTAATAAATAAAAAGAAGAGAGAAAAAGTAAGTCATGCATTTATACGCAAAAATTTTCTCCATATGAATAGTAAGAGAAGTGCCTGCCTACACAGATGTCAGTGTGAAATATAACTTAGTAGTCCCACATGCCGTGAAAGTAGATAAAACAGTGTGAACATGCATTATTTAATTGATATTAACTTTTAGGAATGCACACAGTATGGTACTTTAGAGATTGGTGAGACTCATCATGTTCAATTTTTGACGTTTCATTAGAAAGGAATGATTGAAAATATAAGAAAGTACTAAAGAGTCTAGAAGGAAGAAAAGGTAAAATAATACCATAAAAAGAAAGATACATAACAAAGCTCGTTTTAGAGGAGGTAAGCTGTGAATGTAATAATGCCTTTCTTTAGAAAGATACGCTTTACATATACTTATATAGAATTCCCTTGTTTACATTTGCCTAAGTATAGAACAAAATCTACAGGAATTGTGAGAAAGGCACTCATTGTATATAGGAGGAGTATGTTTATTATGCAAAGATAAGCCTAACAATAAGGGGCACACCTCAGTTCACATTGGTGATAACTGCCAACATAAGAAAGGCTTGAGAAGACTGTTTTCAATGAATTAAATGTCACTAAATGCAAAGTGACAGTATACAATCACCACAAAAGGAAGCTGCAATACCCCAAACCATGAAAGCTATGGCTGTAAAGTCTACAGGTGACCTTCCCTTAAAGCCACAGTTAGATTATAACTATAAACTAACAAGATGTTCCTTATCCAGACTATAAAAGGTGCTGGTTGTAGTAAGGTAAGATAAGGACACTCACTAAGTATGCTGTTTAACATTTTCATGCATCAGACCTCATGGATCAAGTTTCAATAGTCAAGCAAAAACTCAAACATATTGTGTTCTTTCCTTGCAGATTATAAGTCTGAAAATCTGGAACTGTAATAATTGAAATGAGCTCTAAAATGTTTATGCAATACATAGCAATAAAGACAGGTTCTGAAGTCTGGTATGTAGGCCTTCTCTGACATTTCAGGCGTTCAATAATTTTAACATAACCAGTCTGCAGAGTTGCATGTTTCAGCAGTAATCTGTTTCGCTGAGCTCAGAATCAAAATCTCTAATGCATATTCTCTCCGATATGATCAAGGGTCCTAGAAAGGCAGCAGTAAGGTGTATGTATGAAACGGGCACTGCTTCTGTCAGCTTGCTGCTAACCGAGTCGCTCGCTGCTTCCTACACTTAAAACAATCTTTTCTATCGTCAGTTCCTACTTGATATAGAGTAAGGTTGGAATGCTTTTGAGGACAGGGTATTCACTTTCCGAAACTCTTAGATTCTGTGCCAGCAAAGTCCAAACAGGACTTCATTCCCGGAGGGAATTTCGATGGTAGAACGACGCTACCTTTCATCTGCTCTGCGATAGCAGAGAGGCTTTACCAGGTCCCTCTTCATCCTGTTAGGAAGGGATCGTAACTTTTCACAGCTACTTACCAGAAACCTTTAGTCAGGAATTCCTCTGTTTTGCTTTCCAAGAACTGAGAGAATTAAAGAAATCTGAAATTCACAGACAAAAATGGCCTTTTCGACCCAGTTTTGCTTTTTAGCATTTGCTGGCGCAAAATAAATAAAACTCAAAGGCCAGCTAAGCAGCCTGGGTCTGCCCAGGCTGGATGGCGGCTTTGCGTTATCAGAAAGCACCCAGAATGCATTTCCTGATGATGGCATTGCCTTTTCAATTCCCCACCTGCCTCTTAGGACATGTGTGAAATACATTTTGCTTCTCCTTTCTCCGGTTTTAACATTTTCCCATTTCTCATTTTTAAGCTCATAGAATTTTAAAGTAGCCAATCCTTTCCTTAATGAATATTTTAAAATATTTGAATATTCAAAATATAGCAAAATAGTTCAAAGAAAAGTTTTTCATATAAAAACAAGAACATGTTTTGCAGATTTCACACTTGTTCCTTTTTTTACTTGCTTTAGTCTAAAATGACTTTTGGGTTTAGACATAAACCTAGCTACCAGCTGTCCAGATCTCTTTTCCTAAATTCTCTAAGCTGAATTGTTTTTTAGTGTCATGAGGCTACCTTCTGATAATATTCAGAATTATGCAGGGGAATTTTTAAAATACTTCCTGAGAAGATTAAAAGTTAGTTTACTTACATCGAGAATATTTAATATGCACCCTCTAAAAATAACTAACGTGCCATATTGGTGTGAGCACAATTGAAAGACAGAAATCAGGCAATAATGGTGACATGAGGAATTTAATATGGAAAATTCTTGAAATGTGGGAAACATGCGGATGACAGTTGCAGTTAGCGTATTGTACTTCAGTTGCTTTCCTTGGTAAAGCCTGCTTTCGAGGTTGGTATTTGATTGACTTCTGGGAATTTTAACTTCAGAAATATTTCCAACACTCTCAGATACGAATCGCTTGATGTGCCCAGACTTTTTTACGTAAATAATGTTTAATGTTTTTTCTCTGAGAGTCTGGAAGTTGACACCTGCTGGGCAGCGGGTACCTATGGGAGGTGTGTCTGCGAGAGTCCTCACCTGTGACTTGTTAATGGGCTTCATTGATGGATGATCCTTCATGTGTATCAAATAAGGGTTAAGATCCCATGACTCAATTTAGTGAGCTCTAGCATATTCGTTTGCTAAAATAAAGGAAAGCGAGCCCTGGACTAGAGAGAAAGTACTGGCTTTGAAGGCAATGGCAAAGGTCAACTTCAACCTTATTGAAGAAGATATGACAACAGACAAATGAGTGGCCCAGATTTTCTGCTGGGTACCTCAAGTTTGATCTGGTTAACGTCTGCCATGGGACGGGCAAAGAAGAGTTCCCTGGGTCTGAGCTTAGACCAGACAACTGCCTAGAACCACCACCTAGATGGAGGCTCGAAGCTCTTCTTAGTCATTCTGAAGAGTTACAGGAGAGACCCTGGAGCACATTTTGGCTACAGTACGTATGTAGTCACACATTTGTAGCAAACGATCAATGGAGAGGATTGTTGGACTGGATTGTTGCCACAGAAAGTCCTGAGAAGGCGGTAGTAGGGACAGGGCATTGAGGGTTTGCTGTCACAAAAATACTGTCCACCTACACCTACCCCTACCCTAACTCCCTCAAACAGTACTGGTTTTCTGTGAGGCAGGAGTAAAGACAAGACAAAAAAAGTTTCATTTTGGTTACTGGATAATCAGCCATTTCATTCTCTAATGCCTCTGCAGCGCCCTCTACTGACAAAGTTCAAAGTTTTATTTGCTACATAATTGGAGCATAATTCTAAAGAAACGTCTCTGTTACCATTTTTAATTGCCAAGGTATAAATCATAGCAAGTGATACAATATTATATCTTTTTATAAAAAATAAAGCCAAACGAAGATCCTTTTTTTTTCTTTTGCTCTTAAGTCCAGCTCTACAACTTAGAACATACTGTCGCCATAGTCATTCATCCCATGTTCCCGTAGAACCGTTTTAAATTTCTCATCTAATAAGGAAAACAAAACTGGAAGGTACTGACGCAAGTAACTTTCCATCTCAGATACACAGGAAGTCCCTAGCCTCTTGCTTCTCTGCTTATGGTAAATTAGCACTCAGTAAATATGCAGTAACTCTTCTGAAATAAAACGATAAAAATGACACTTCAGTTTTTATCTGTATTTTGCTAGTTCGTTGCTTAAATTTATTCCAGTAGAGCAATATGCTTAGATTTAAAGTTTATTTTTTACTCCCCCCCCCAAGTCTACTTCAAACTTTTATATCGGAAAATCTATTATTGACTTTTACTATGCGACTTTGAATTAAAATAAAATTGTATCATTTTTAAACCACTTTCCTTCCTGTAACTGCTTCCATGTACCCCCTTGCTCTGAAGTGTACTGCCTCTTTTACATACTTCCCCCAATACCCCCCCCCACACGCAAGTAAGCGAGCATCCACTTACGTGGTGGGAAGGGTGTGTTTGGGGGGTGGTATATAAATAAAACCCACTAGGTCTGCATTTGGGATTTGTGTGTCTACGGTTTCAGATCTGACCAGTCTTTCTATGAAAACTGTTGAAAGAGCTCATCTCCTTCTCCCGGCACTCATTAGTTACCACATCTCTTTATATAAGGGTGGAATCTTGCAAAATTCCACCCTCCGTGTTCACATGCACATTGATTGACATTGGCGTTGTCCCAGTTTTGTTTATGCAGTCATTTCTAAGAGAGACTGGTTTACCCCAGATTTTCTTCTGGCTTGGATCTTACAATCTTTGCTTGCCCTCTTCCCAGATGTTCCCTGAGCCAGACGCATAGGGGCTGTGATGTCGATTTAGCTGATGGGTCTGGAATCCCCATTAGCCGTTCATCTCTGTATTGTGTCTAGTTGTAGTTTCTGTGATTGTCTCCACTTGCTGTGAAGAACAGCTTCGTTGATGAGGTGTAGTAGCTACACTTATCTGTGGTTAGAAGTGTAAGATGTAGAAGGCTGTAAGGAATTTCCTTGTACACAGTGGTAGATTAATATTTAAGGACTATGACCTCACTGCTCCCTGGAAATTGGCAATATTTCTTTTCTTTACCATGAAAATACTCCCAGTGTTATTAGATTGATGAATTCATTCCTTAACAGAACTTAAGTTTTCAACTTAAATTACTTTTACAACCTAATGTCCCAATGCAATGGTGCCATCCCTGTATTTGTGTCAAATCCAATTATGAAGCCTTGATTTGTATAATGGGAACTTAATTATTTCCAACTTCCCTACCATGCAAACAGATCAATTTTCTCATTAGCTATCTCCATCAGCTCTGAATGTTTTAAGTTTATGTTTATAACACCACCGTGTTTCCTAGCCAAATTTGTCTTTATTGCATGTTTGAATACATTGAACATTTCAGGAGATTTTAGTTTTGTTGACAACTGAACCATGCAAATTAGTGTTTTTGTTTTCTTTTGTTATTGACTGTTTATATTGTATCATGCATATCTGTTCTTGGTGCCATTAGAATTTGGAAAACAAATAAGAAAATGGTCACAAAACAGGCAACAATAGAAGTTGAAGAGTAAGTTAGAGGAGAAACTCATTTAAGGAGCCAGCTTTGGATAAAAGGTCCCAAGGAGACTTTGGTTAGAGCCAAAGAGTCGTAAAGGGGCACAGAGTTTTTCTCACAGATTTTTTTGTTGTGCTTCAATGTGTTTGGTGCACAAATAAAAATGTAAATTGGGAATTTGTGTATTTACAATGAAGGCTGTGACATGTGAGAACTGAGGTGTGCAAAAGCAAGCATGCTGTGTATAATGGACACTATTAGGATGTACTACAATGGGGCTTTTTGGTACTTGACATGATTCTTCGAATGCCAAACTTTTTGATCTGTGTAAAATAACCAAACTCCAACTACGTATTCAAAGATTTTTCTAATAAAATGATTTATTATTCTTTGAGAGGAGGTTAATTCCATTTCCTTGATGAAAAAATTGAGCAATATTTACATTAAAAAATGAAAACATCATTGACCCTTTTCTATATATTTTGAATATTCTAAATTTTGCAGCTCAGTTTAGCACAAAATGCCTCATGTTTGTGTTTTGGTATCATTAGAAAAACATAGAATACACCTAATACTACTACTCCCTGGGTAGATGCACATATCTGCACATACAAAATTTTTGCAACATACACAAGTCTTGAAATATTTCCCACTTAACATCTGAAATTATATAACTCTGAGAACTCCTCATCTCACTTTTTTTTTTTGCACCAAAATAAATCTTGGATTCCTCAGTGGAAGAACATGCAGGAATGTGGGAAGGTCATGAAGTCTTTGATTCAGTCATTCTCCATTTGTGAGCCAACACAACCTGTCATGTAAAGATATTCACAATAATCTGCTCTGTGTTGCTGTAATACAAATTATGACCAGAAGCAATGTGGGAATGTAAGGGTTTATTTCATTGCATAGTTTAAAGTATATCATGAAAGCAAATTGGGGGAGGAATTCAAGGCAGAAATTGGAGCCAGAAACTGAAGCAGAGGCCATGAGGGAACAAGCTTACTGACTTATACCCACGACTTGGTCAATCTTCTTTTACCACCCAAGGTCATCTGTTTAGAGGTGGCAATGCCCAAATGAGCTAGTTTCTCATAAAGTATTCAATTAAGAAAATACCCTAGAAATTTGTCTATAGGCCAATGTGAGATTGATTCTCTACTCAAGTTCCCACTTCCAAGATAACCCTGGTTTGTTATTGACAAAACGGAAAGGAAAACAAATAAACAAATGAAAACTCCAATACAACTGGCCTCTTGTTAAATTGGCACATAATACACATTCATTAAAACATAGCCCTTTGTTTCTGTTTAACCCCAAGGTCTCATGCTTTAAACATGTCATACACTATCACAGTGTAGTTCAGTCTGTTTATAAAAGTCAATGTCTATTTTAAAGTCTCTCAACTGTTATCTCTTGAAAGTAGATATAAGTTACCTACTTTTTTCATTCCTAAGAGGAGGAACCAGGGTGCACTTAGAATCAAATGAATGTAAAACCACTATCCAGCAGTTTAAAAACAATCATAACCCAATGTCTAATGTCTGGGATTCACCCACAATGATTTTGTTCTAAAGAGTTTGGCCAGTTCCAGTCTCTGACTCTGTCATTCCCAGTACAGGTAACTTGTCTTGCAGGTTCTGACGGGGAAACCCTACACCTGCAATTGTCCACAGTGGTCATCTCATGATCTTGTCATCTTCACTATATTGGGATCTCTACAGGCTACACCTTCACCAATGGTCTCCTGGACATCAGGGATACTGAATCTATTGCCTGGGGCTAAAATTTAGGCTCTTTCCATGATCCCTTTTACTTACTGTCTGCACTGCAACTGAGGCTACAACTTCCCCAGCAGTTTTCCTGGTTTATCATGGTGCCAAGCTTCAACTACTCTCTATGATTTCCTCAATTTAGCATTTCTCATGCTGCCACTACTGGTGACATTGCCAGTCTCTTACACATTAAAAATTTCAGCTTCCAGTATGAAATGTAACCATTGCCTTCACTGGACCTCATCATCTTAATGCTGGCTGACTCTGAATTATTCTAGAAGATTTCATCTCAATGATTTTTTATCTTTTCTTTATCCAAGTTGATGTCTTAGCCCCAGTTAATCAGTATTCCTTGTCCCAGTAAAACAAAGCTTTACACTTCAGTGGTGAGGCTCCATTGAGAATCAAAATAAACACTTCTGTCCCAGCTGACCAGAAACCATAGATTCTTCATTCAGACTAGCACACAAATAGTGCTGGTACAATCTTTAACTCTACATGAAAGGTAACAAACAAGACCTCCATTCTCTGCATTGCACTCAGCACTCTTAGCTTCAAGCTCCAACAATAGCTCGTTGATCTCTGAGCACCCAAATATCAAACACTTCTGCAAATTTTCCTCAAAATAACATGGGCAGCCCATCACAATACTCCATTCCTAGTACCAATTTTGGTGTTAGTTTGCTTTCTCTGTTTTGATAAAGACCATGACCAAAAGAAACTTGGGATTGAACTGTTTCTTTTACCTCATAGGATCTAGGCTGTCACTGAGAAAAGTCTGGGCAAGGACTCAAGGCAGGAAACTGGAGGCAGCGACTAAAACAGGCCATTGAGGAGTTCTTCTTACTGACTTACTCACTTGTGTCTTTCCCAACCTAATTTTCTGTACCACCCAGGAATACCTACCCAGAAGTAGTATTTCCCTCAGTCAGCTAGACCTTCCACATCTATCATTAATCAAGAAAATACCCCATAGACTATCCTATAGTCATTTTATGGTGAAAAGGTCTTAATTGAAGCTCCTTCTTCTCAGCTGATTTTGCTTTGTTCAAGTTGACTAAAAACTATCTCGGCACTTGAAACCTAGGAATGTTGTTGGAGGGTAAAATTTCGTATCCATTTTTAAAATCTTCCACTAGGTGAGTCCAGTAAAGGCCCAAGTTCAAAATATTCTTCAGTTTATCTGAAGTACAGTCTGATATCAGACACAAAAACTCAGATCTGTAAAGTTTAGATAAAGTCATTCTTAAGAGATATATGCATCAGTTTCCTATTATTATTAATTATTAATTATTATTACACAACTTCAGTCTTACCCCTTGGTTTGGGTTGTTTCTCCTCCACTATGGTAGGAAATTTATCTGAATGGACAATTTAAGAGAGAAGACTCTTTCATCAACAGTCTTTCACTCTTATTTTCTATGTGGTGGGCACACATTTTCTACTACAGATTTCAGCCCCTTCTATAGAAGCAATACTCTTCAGGAAGGCAAAGAGTTGTCAATTGTGTCCATGTGTGAGTGTGCTTACTGTTTTAGCATTAGTGTTTTGGCAAGCCTAATGGCTTATATGGCCAAATTACTATTGGATCTATTCTTTATTATTGTAGGGGCAATATGATGACCTCCACAGGGCTCACTATTAATCATGCCCATCTTCTAAGGTTTCACAACAGCTGAGCAATAAATATTGCAATGATATTTATTTAACCCATAAAATACTAGACTAATTACTTTTTATTCTAATTTAATCCTTAAAAGTTAGAAACTATAATTTACATGATTTAATATCTTCAGTAAATTCGATAAAACTAGTGTGATACTTTTTACCAGTTAAGAGTGACCTGAGAAGTGGTATTTTATACTCTTGTCATGTGTTTTTCCATGTTTTATAGTCACAGAGAAGCATCGTATAGTTTGGGTGTGTAAATAAAAGCGTGAGCACTGTTAACACTTTATTGATAAACTTCCTTACATATTCAGTAAGTTTTAAATCATCAGTTACATCAAATATCAGAAATATTTTGTCATGACCTCATTTGGGATTCATTTTCTCATTTTAAAACTCTCTTGGTAAAACCAGTTAAATATAGAAAATCACAGCCAAGTGAGAATTTCTAAAAGACACCTAAATACTTTAGGATGATTCTTCAGTCAGGGAAATGCAAAAGAGTATTTCGTGTGCATGTCAGGTTTCTTAGTCACCTCAAACTAGTAATTTGTATTCACTTCATTATAATCACTGAAGCACCTCAGCAGAGGCTGAGTCGGGGAATGAAGAGGCAGAGAGAAAGAGCAATAACACTTGACTGATGGAGTTGCTCTCATACCTCAGCTCCAGATAACTCAAACAAGCGCACCTTGAAGATGACAGTACCTTGCTGAGCTCCACTCAGAAAGGAAAACACAAAGGCTCTGGATTCCTCCAGGAGCTCCCTGGGTAAAGCTCAAAGGAAATACTCTGAAGATGTTTACTTCTTCCTTTGTTTCTAGAACTAATTCTTACATTTTTTTTAAAAAAGGATATTTTCTAAAGCAATGATATCTGATGTTTTAATTGACATTTTTAGGGTCATAAAATTAGCAACATTTTATAAACAATGTGAGTTTTCAATGTTATGACATTGGTTAATGAGAATGTCAGACTTTTAAAGTATTTGCCTTTTTATATATGTTTTCAACTTTCCAGCACAATTGTTAAAATAATTTGATTATATGTTAGCCTGGCCTGTTCGTGGATAACTTGGTATTCAAAGAAATGCTACCCAGCTACTAAATAGCTTTGACACATGTGTAAGCAATAAAGAACAGAAGTTTGCTGTGATAGAAAATTTCAGTGGCATCGTATTAGCACCAGTTTTTCAATTTGTGTGAACAGAGAAGAAGATAAAAAACAGCATCATGGAAAGATGTCTAATTTTGCTAAGCATCAGTCCAAGTGTCCTGTATGTTCAGTTCCTACAACACAGCAGCTCTTTCTGACAGCACCAGTTACTCTACCTTTAATTTTCATAGGCTGTGGGCACCTTTCCAACACTAAGTATTCAAAACTGCTGCCATCTAATACAGAACCCTTTTCTGAGAACATGTATATCAATATTGAACATTAAAAACACTACGATTCCAACTGTAGTCATCGTCTTATGTACTTCTTCACTCTTGTCTTTCTCTGTCTTAGCTTGTAAAGAGCCCGGTGCCTTCACTTTTGGAGGCTGCAATTCCAACATAAAGGTGTCAACATGCTTGAACTTTTTCCCACTTCATCTCCTTGGGCTGCGGCTACCTTCATGCCATGTCCTCTCAGGCCTTTCCTTCATAGTATACGTAGCTTCATCTTTTCGTATAAAACCACTAACCATACTGAGTTACAGTTTATCAGTATAAATATTTACAGCTGTTAGCTCTAGAGTATGTTCAAAACACCAGTGGCTGCTTCAGAAAGTAAATGTGAAAGGCATAGTATTCAGTCCATAGTAACATAATTTCCATAAATGGAGGGAACTCTGCATACGTTTATGAGGTCAGTAGTAGATACCAATAAGTCCTAGGTCATGGAACTGATTACTATTTCCTTCTTTCTTTTCTGTTCTGGTCAAATCAGAGGGAACAGTACACTGGCTAGGCTCCTCTGAGAAAATAAACTTACATCAGCCATGGTGAGATTATAGAACTGATGTGGGGTCTCTCCTTGCAACACAGAAATTTCAATTTCCCGTCACTTACAAGGAAGTAGTTTTATATAATAATGTAAGATGGATCTGATATTTTGCTTTTTTTGTGAAAAGAGTTCTGAGAATTGACTCATTCATACAAAGAGGTTGAATGGTAAATTAGGTTGATTTTCAAACTCTTTTTCAGACATATTTTTTTCCTAAAGAGCACAATTCCTGTTCAGAATTGTAGAGTGATGAGCTTCTAAGAAGTCTGACCCTATCAGATTCAGAAATGGAAACACACACAGTGTCCTGGTCCGTTTTGATTGTCAACTCAATACAGTCCAAAGTCATCTGAGAAGAGAAAGAACAACTAAAGAATTAGTTGGATCAGATTGGTCCATGGGCATTTCTGTGTGGCATTTAAATGATTAATAATGAATAGATGGGGCCAGCCTACTGTAGGTGGTACTGTCCTTAGGCAGGTGGTCCTGGGATGTATATAAAAAAAAACCTACCTGAAAATAATTAACCAGTGAGTGAACTAATAAGCAGTATCACTCCATAGTTTGTGTTTCAGTTTTTACTTGAGTTCCTGCTCTGTGACCTGAAGGTGAAAGACCATAAAAACCAAACCAAACGAAAACAAAGCACCAAAAACCCTTCCTCTTCTAAATATCATTTGGTCAGAGTGTTTTTTATCACAATCAAGAGGAAAACAAGCTAGAACATTCAATTGTATGTTGATCATAGAAATGTCTTTCCTCTCCATGTTACTTAATAATTTGCAAGAGGGAGCCTTGCTTATAATTGAGGCTTAAAGACATGGTGAGATTTCTAAAAGCTACATTCTAAAAATGAGAAAACAAACATGACTCTTTCTGTGGCCTTGGATCTAGGTCTGAGAAACTGACATTATCAGTGATAGTCACTTTGCTAACATCAGAGAGCTAGTAGAAGACTAAGAATGCCAGGAAGAACCCAGACCATACACTGGCACAATCTCTGTGGCCTTATTTAGAAACAAGGTCCCTCTAGAAGTAAGGGCAATGAGATACAGTGATAGCAGGACACCAAACAAAGACCAAGTACTTCATATGTAGACAAGAACTGTAGACACATGGAGATGTCTTGGGTGTGGAGTAGGGGCACGGAACAACTGAGCAGAGAGTGTGTGATGTTGCTATGAGCCAAAGTACTTCAGCATTTCTTCTAACACAGGATCTGTAGAGAAGGAACGAAATAACTTCACCTAAAGAGAGTTCAGCTCAATTCATGACTTGATTTCAGGTACACAAAATTTCTAAACAAAAAGACAAATTCCCACTTTTACAAAGCCATACCAAGATATTACTAGATAGTCGTTTGGCTTGACAGCCCAAGACAATGGAATTCCAGGCAGAAACAAGTGTATGAGCAAGGGAAAAAGTCTGATCCTTGATCTCAAGGAGCTGGTGGCCAGTCTCCAATATGTCTGGTGTTGTTGTTCCTAGAGACACTTCTCTCCCCATTGTTGTAACTAATTCTTGATTATCTTTTACTGTTGCTGCAAAAACCACAGTATGATTTTTATATTTATAAGTTATCCATATTTTAGGGGAAAAGATGCTTGGGGTAGCACAGAATCACCTACATTCTTTAAACACGTATTAAAGACAGATTCAGGGGATTAAAATATGTGTGACCTCTTGTGCTTTTACAGACTGGAGAAGCTGTACACTCATCATTCACGTTCTTACTCTTAACGTCACCTCACTTCTATTTCAAATTGTGTTGACCTAGGAAAATGCTTCTGACATTTGCTTGATGCCCAAGCACCATGCAAACAAACTCCATTTCTTTGTATCCAGATCGTAGCCCCAGTTTTGATTAAAGATAAAGAGATGCAAAAATACCCAAATGACATGCAGGAAAACAAAATGTCTGCTTCTTTAGATAGTTCTATTTTTGTGTCTATAATTCTGCTCACCAACTGCATGTGTAACCTTTCTTTAAATTTGCAAAATAATTCAGAAGTTTTCATGCTGCCAATTGCTAATCAAATGTTCTTCATCAACATCCACGCCCTCTTCCCATTTGTCATCTTATTCATGCATTGCAAACAGTGGCTCATGCAGCTCTCTCTTCTCTTTGCCGCAGGAAAACAACAGGCTGTGTAACCAAGGGGAAGCTTATTAGCAGCTAAAAGCTCATTTTTAATGCCACCTAATCAGGTTGCCAACTCACTGAAATTATGAATCTGAAGGAAAAAGAATTCTCATTTAATGCCTCAAATATTAGTGTGGCTTGTCAAACGGTGCCTTTAATATCTTTTGCTTCTTCTCAAAAAGTTCAAGCACGAAGCCTTTGCCAGAATAAATTGGTAAACCTGTTTCTTTCTCAGTGCATATGGTGAAAACCTTTGAGGTCTGTCTGATTTATATAAGTGTACTTGGCTGCTATTTTATATTTATCCAAACTATGTTACAAAGTAAAAGGAAGGATCCATTCCAAGAATAAGATTCTTTTTAATATAAAGACTGGACATGTTTGCGAATATGGCATATTTAGACATTTCAGTTAGGACTGAGGTGCTAAATCGGCTTCATTTATTCTGCATCATATTATTGGTTTTATTATTGATTTGTCATGAAACTTAATGAATGAAAATGCAGGTGTCTGAAATGTTCATGTATTTTAAAATGCATTTTAAAGCTATAACATCACGCTGGCATTTTTTTTACATGCTAGAACTTTTTCAGACTGTACACATTTCCCCCATTTGTCAAGAAATTTGAAATCTGTGAAAACAGTTTGTCATTTCTTTGCAACCCTATGAAGGAATTGTGAAAAATAAAATATTTGTAGCAACAGCGAAGGGACACTTCCGTTCTAACATGGGTTGGATATGTGTGTGCCACGGAAAGTGACTCGTGGCTTAAGGTTAACGTGTGGCAACAAATCCATGACTTTCTAGCTGTAGAGAAATAGTTTTAGCAGCCACACCTACTTTCAGCAAAGCATGGAAAACTTTTAGAAACACCGTCTGACCCCTGAGAAGGTAGCAATGTTACCTCTGTGAGTTTCACATGTTCTACGTTTAATCAACAATGCATAAACTGATGTATCCTTAACATAAGGGCTATGGCACCAGCATTAGAGGACGCTCATAACAGTATGCCACCCAAGACAAGGCATTTTTGAATAACGTGGAGAGTCATTGTCTGCTCTTTATTTCTAAATATCTATTCTTATTTTAATTTGTGTGTTAGTGTATGGATATGTTCACATGAGTAAAGTACCTGTGGAGTCCAGAAGAGAGTACTGGACACCCTCAAGATGGACTCATAAGCCAAAAAAGTTGATGCTGGGAACTAGACTAGGAACTAGACTGGGAAGGACTAGGGTCTTTCTTAATCTTTCAACCACCTTTCCACCCCACTTCGCTAGTCTTTCAGCATTGACTTTTTGAAGAAAATATGTAAGCCCCCATTTTTCATTCCTAGTATCTTCTTGTGTGACTCTTTTTGCTATTTTAGTGGTAAAACGGTTATATCACCCTCTTTCTCCGTGATAGTCTTTCACTTATTTGGTAACAGTTAATGTCTCTTCTTAAAATAGTTCCAGGCAATTCAAGTCCTCTATTCTCATCCTACTGCTGACATGTTCTTCACACTGTGGTATCTGTTAAAACATGTAATATTCATGGTTATATGACCAGTATAGGATAAACAATTATTAAATGGCAAGAGACTCTTACACTGATTATTTCAAAGAAAGTACTCCTTTTATGGAGAGCTAACTCTTCCTTCTTCAAATTCATTAGATCATCTTTTACCTGGATGAACAACACATTATCCACTTAGTTGTTGTTACCTGAACTTGACTGATTTTCTCTATTGAACAGTGGTTTATATCAGCACATGCATTTAGCCGTGTGTCACAGGGTTTTGGGGGTGCCAATCCACTATTGTAGCAGTACATTTTGCTGGCAGGTCACTATTGTAAGTCACAGGACTTATAGCTGAGTGATATTGATGATTAATTTTTTCCTCTAGTACCATGCAAAATACCTTTGAACATGATGAGTGCAGCTTAGCAGGGGTGAGGCTTCTAATTATCACCAGCTGCATCTCTCCCTGTTCAATGGCATGCTAAGTTGTGTCTTCAGCAACAGAGCCTCCCTATCATGCTATGAGGCTCAATCAAAAGCCTTGACAAGAACTATTAAAAACACTGCTAAGCGTTTCATTTTATACTGTTGTGGATAGTGTTTACATGATATTTTATATTGTTCAGTATCAAAATATTGTGTATATAATTAAATTTTAAATACTGCTTTGTACTCCATACTTCACAAAGTCAATTTTAGCTCAAAAAGTATGCATATTCATTAGAACGTCGGTAAACATAAACCCATAATTTATAAAAATGCTTCTTCCTCTTCAACTTCTATGATAATACATTTTAAAGATATGCTATTGTTGGATACATACGTTTTGAAAACAAATATTCTAGCACAATCTTTTACTTGCTTTTCTAGGTTCAGTAGATTATCTATAACTGCTCACAGGTGTTCTGCTTTATTGAACTGAAGACAGGATTTCTTTATAGTTTATTGAAAGTTTTTATTATGAACATGTTCATTTTTATGATGCTAGAAATGCAAATTGTTTTAAAATTTATTTAGGTAACCATGTGTTTTTTCTTTTTACTGATACGATGCGATAGACTTGTTTCTGGAGGCTGGAAGGATAATGTTATCTCAAAGAGTCAAATGTAACTAAACCACATCTGGGTCACGGGCAATGAACTGTTGCTCCAACATGAAGTTAAAATGTCCAATTAGGCAGAAGACGGAAGATGGAAGAACTACCCACAGTGTAACTGAAAGTGTTTGGATTGCTGCAAACTGGGGGAGGGGCTAAAGGATGACGGTGTTATTAATGCTAATAGAATTAGGCGAGGAATACAGTAGGAGCCCGGATGCTGTCCTAGGAAACATTTAATTGGTTGTAGAAAATGCCTGAAAGGCAGACTCAGATTGAAACTCAAAAGGAAAGGGGACACGTGTTATTGGAGACTAAAATCAAAGGAAATCTTTGCAGGAATCCTACTTGAATTGTTACTTTAGAATTGCTGGAAAAGTGCATGTGAAAAATTTCAAGTACTTTATATATTTTTGTTATTTATATTAAGCACTGGAAATCATTATAGAACTTGAAACGTAGAATCTTCCCATAACCAGCAACTCATTTTGCTATTTTACGTTCTTATTTGGATCAGGCTATTTTTAGCTTTTTCTATGCACTCAATCATTGCATCTTAGAAGTGATTTGATAGGTTTACAGATAAGGTCGAGAGAAATCCTTTGACCCCCTACTAAAACCAGATTCATCCATGAGTCCCATACTTAATTAATTAAGTGACTTTGACTTGAAAATTGCCTCAGAGCTGGTAAGTTTTAAGTGAGACACTGGATTTAAACTGATGCTGTGGTGGGGACATTGAGATCTGCGGAGTGTATTAGCCTGTGAAATTTATCAGTTTAGAACCAGATGGAGGACTTCAGTGGGTTGAAGGCTAGACCTCAAATATGTTTACATCTTGCTCACCCAGTGTCGCACAAATGTAGCTCCCACTGCTTAAGGGCTTGAAGCAGAAGAGCAGAATCAGAACATGAGTTTAAAGACAGCGTGGACAGAATCTTTAAAAGCAAGCTCCAAAAACAAATGAATAAACATTAGCATGAAAGCCCCAACAGCCAGGAAGTTCATTTCTCAATCCATAGACCTTGTCAAAATCTTACTTTTATATCAATAAAAAGAGTATACATTCTTGTTAATTTTATTAAGGTATTAAATTACTCCTATAATTTTATGTAAGGCAAAATGCATGTGATTTAATTTTTTTATGTCCCTGAATATGTTTCAAAATATATTGCTAAAGATTTTCAATTAACTTATAAAATGCTTTGTTTTTTATGTCTACTAAAATTTCCCCTTATTAGATAATTATAGCCTATTGAACCTATCCCATTGCTTTACTGCACAAAAACTTGTTAAACATAATAGTGAGTACATCATTATTGACTTGCATTGGATTAATCCTATATAATGTTCTCTCATGATTAAATACTTATCTTTGATTATATTTTAATCTCTTCTTTCCACAGTGTAGATTCTCTTATTTATGAATCTCTCTGCAAATATGATACTTAAATGAAAACACTGTACTCTTGGGAACTGGTGGGATAGCTTAACAGGAAAACATACTTGCTGCCAAGCTTGATGATTTGCGTTTCATAATGGAACATGAATGGTGTAAGTAAAGAACCAAAAAATTGCAAGCTCTCCTCTGACCTACACATACACTCCATGACACATGTACATCTGCAAACACATAATGTACACACACATACACAGATACACATGTACACACATAAACATGTACACATACCGACTCTCAATGGATAAATCAATAAGGCATATTAAAACAAAGAAATAATGCATATTCTTTAGTCATAGTATCTGTACAATTTATTTTGGGAGCAAGTATATTTTTGGGAAGTTATAAAATACAGTGTTTTCACTCAAATATTACAAGTAACAATGATTCTTGAATGCTCAGTATTTTAACATTATTTATAAAAATCTGACTCTATTGGATTATCTCAAACACATGAGAATATGCCTTTGAAATCTTGGAAGGCATATTATTGTTATAGCCAGCCAGCCAGCTTCTTTCAAGTATCCTTAGCCTCCAAAGAAATAAAATCACTCAACTTCCTTTTTTTCAAGTGTTTCTGATAGCTGTCATCTTTCAGAAACAACTTCATTCAGATTTTGGCTTGTCTGCATCTTGTTCTTCCTGTGTGCACTGATCCCTGACAGTTTGGCTTCTTCCCTGGTTTCATAATCCCAATACATTTTGTCTTCACTCCTGTGAATGCATAATTTATTTGGGGCTTTGTACATGATTTTTTTATCTCATGTTTGTGGATTCTCATGTTAGAGAGAATTCTTACATGCAATTCTGGATTATATGGATTCTATACTAGTAGTATAGAATAGTTTCCTGAGCTACATAAGTGAAAATTAGATCTACCAAGACATTGAGCCTTACGGTTGTCAGTTTCATGTCTATTTCTGCTCCAGTTGAATCACCTTGTCTACTGTCTGGCTTTGGAGACTTTATAAAAGCAATCCTTCCTATAACACACATGTTGATCTAGGAAGTATGCTTATACATATATGCTCATTTATTTATTTGTAATTTCCAGGTATTATTATTTTCTCTTCTTATAAGCTACTGACTAACTCCTAGTAAAACAGCGTTTATGCCAGAAAGGGATACTTTAATTTTTTCAGTCAAATACTATCATAAACAAACAAAATATCATGACTATAATAAAATAATAGGTAACAAAAAGCTTTTTTGAGGGTCAAGAAATTTATGGCAGGCCGTGTCCTTAGAGACAAGCCTAGTAAACAGTAATTTTCCATGGTGGCAAAGAAAAATAAATTAATGAATGTAATGTTTCATTCTGTGTTTCTGGATAGAAAAACAGAGATTCCTTTTTGTTAGTATCTCATGGACATAAAAGGGATATCAATTTATCAATTGTGCATAGACTAGCAAAGAAGGGAGGAAAGTGTATTCAACACTTTGGTTCACTCTTGGTGAGAATGGTAAAAGTATCACAACACTATCGAATGTTTAGCATGACAATAAAACCAGTTAAATTTCTACAAAGAAGACCTCTCAACAAAACATTGGGTACCCTAGAAGGTGATTAAGACACAATGAATCCAGCCTTATGTGGAGCAGCCTTCCATAACACCTGGGAAAATCAGAGGTAGAATAAAACATGACAGAGGTATCACTTGCAGTTTAAATGCATTTAAATAGCTTTACAGCAATTTGACTAGTAACATTGAGGTACTGAGGAGTTTGGTAGAGATATATCAGCAATGCGTGGGAAGCTTTAACTTGAAACATCAAGTGTAAAATTGTTGATAAATGAGAATGCCAAACTATGAAAATTGATTTCTCCAAGTAATGATAATTAGGGATAATTAGGGAACAGAGGCTGCTAAACAGTTGTATTACTCAGACTTCAGGATTTAGACAGCAGAACCATTGTATTTTTTTGCTAGAAGATTTAACCTTGAAATATGTTGTTATCAACATGAGTATTACAGGTCCAAGTGAGACAAAAAAATCATAGATGACAAAGATCTTTAAAGTAATACAGAAAAGAAAAAAACAACAGGGTTACTCATCTTTAATAGATAAACAAGAAATTAATCATATCAAGTAGAATATTTTACATTCTCAATCTATTGAGGATGAATTTGGGACTTACTTGAAGCTCATAAGTCATAAAGATGAGTAATGGATTATAGATTTTGAGTTTTCTGTAATGGAATATTAGTGTAAAATGCAACTTTATGAGATGTTCATTGACAATATTCTTCATAAGAAAAGACATGTCCTCAGGACTCAGGATGAGGGGAAATCAGGAATCTCAAAGTGTATGGAACATTAAACTAGGAATGACTAGCCATAAAATCTAAAACAAAACAATACTATCAAAAATGATACATTTATCTGTTGTATCTAGGGTTTCAATCCAACAAAATCTGCATAAATGCATAAAATATATGCATGTAAATATAATAATGAAAGAAAACGAGGCTATCAACATGTCAACTGAGAAAATGGAAAGAATTTCAGGGAGGTTAGCTGTGAGAGACTAGAAAAAGGATAGAGTGGGAGAAATTGGTATAATTCTATTTCAACTAAAGCTAATTAAAAATAGTAAGTTTAAAAAAGCATTTTATCTTGTTTAATTAACAGGAATGTAAGCAGTGTTTGCAAGTGGTCAATTGTTAAATACTTTATATATTCAATTAATCACCAGATCAGAGATGTATAGGATATACAATTAGTTTTCCATGAACTTAGAAAGAAAATCTATAAATATCAGGTTACTTATGTTATGTAGAGAATGGAAGAAATGACTAGCATGGAAAAAATGAAAAATAGAAGATTATTTTCTTGCGCAGTAAGACCCTGTGCTGGATAGTTTTATGTCAACATGACCCTAGTTAAAATCATCTGTGAGGAGGAAGCCTCAATTGAGAAAATGCCTCCCTAAAATGAGACTGTGTGCAAGCCAGTAAGGCACTTTCTTCTTTAGTGATTGTTGGGGCCCAGACTATTGTGGGTGGGATCACCCCGGGGCTGGTGATCCTTTACTCTATGACAAAGCAAGGTGAGTAAGTTAGTAAGCAGCACCACTCTGTGGCCTTTTCATCAGGTCTAGCCTCCATGTTCCTGCCCTGCATGAGTTTCTATTCTGACTTCTTTTGATGATGAACAGTGTTTTGGAAGTGTTGGCCAAATAAACCCCTTTCACCCCAAATTACTTAAACTATGGCATTTCATCCCAGAAATGGTAACCCTAACTTCACTGTTTATTAGGAAATTTTCTGGATGGGAAGAAATTGCTGATCTGAGTTCACATCACTTTTACTCAAGAACATCTGTAATGGCAGCAAAGATGCTCATCAATCAAGTATGATTAACACAAAGCCTTGGGGTGCTATCCCTGTTGATATTTCGAAGTGCTAGGATTCTCAGATAAAATTTTATCAAATAAACCTTATTTTAGAAATGGAAGTTCTTAGCCCAGTTGTAAGTAAATGCCATACTGTAAGGATTTAATAAATAGCTATTAACTGAACAAAATATCCTCTATATTTAAAAAGAAAGATTTAGCAATAGCAATATTAAGCAATAACCTTGGACCACATAAGGCTAGCACAATCGGAGTTACAATTAGGAAAATTATTAATAGAATGACTTCCTATATCCAGGATTCCCTTAATTTATATTTATGAGATGACTAATGCAAATTCGTCTAGTAATATACTTTGTAATTTTAATCTTTAGTCTTTGAATATGAAGTTACTCTTTTGAAAACTATCTCAGGATTTACTTTAGAAATAATATATTTAGAACACCACCAGGTCAGAGCTTTTTTTTCTACTTTTTCATCTTATTGAAGATGTTTTTATATAATATATTCTGATTACACTTTCCCCTCCCACAAATTCTCCAAAATCCTTCTAACTGCCCCTCCTACTCAAAAAGACATCAATTCTGTCTTTGTTTGAAAAAACAAACAAGCATCTAAATAAAAACGATAAAGGAAAATAAGCTAAAATAAAGACAGAATCTGAAAGTCGGTACCTCACATGTGTACATTAGAGTTTAAAACACGTCTTGGAAGAAAAAAAAAAATTGTGCTATGTCATTGGTAGGTGATTATTTGTCTACTAAAAGTAATTCACAGGCTCTGGGACACACTAATGGTTTTCTTATCTTTCTTCAGTTCTATGGGCAGAGGCAGAAAGTGCTATGGAATGAGCTTTTTGTCTGGCTTTCCTGGAAGTGAATGTTTTTTTCATGTTGTAAATACAAATCTGCATTTAAAATTAGAGAATCAGTTCTTTCTCATTGGTCCATCTTTCACATAATAAAGACATAGTCTGTATTTTTCACACAGAATATTTTGCTATATAAAATGGCTCTTTTCATAACCATAGAATTTTAATTCAAAACTAGTTTTTTTGGGAATGATCAATGCTAACTAAAATCTAGAACAACTATTTTAAAAATGTTTGTATAGCATATAAAGCAAAATATTATAGCATTGGTTGTGCAGGAATTGAAGAAAATTGAATTTATGCCTCTTATGTTTTTATTGCAAAAGAATATAACTCTCCTTAAGGATGTACTGTTGTGCTTCCTGTGATCTTAAGAGCGAACACAAATAACTGTTTTCTACAAGAGTCAGAAAGAGCAAGAAGATTATAGATGCAGTAAGATGATGTAATATTTAGGGCAAAGTAAGCCTTGCCAAGAGTCACTACCTAGCTGTCCTCCTATCTATTATAGTATTTGAGGCATAGATGTTAGGAATTTATGTTTTCTCTTGGATGCTTTTCCTTTTTATGAGTATGTAGACTCCTCCCTAAATTTCTGATTAATTTTGTTTCGAAGTCTATTTTGTTAGATAGCAAAATGGCAATCCCAGGTTGCATCTTAGGTCCATTTGCTTGGAAAATCTTTTTTCATTCCTTTACCCTGAGGTAATCTCTACCCTTGACTTTAAGGTGTATTTTGGGGGTGTATTAAAAGGATGGATCACATGCAAATAACAATACTTTCACTTCTTTCTTTCCAGTTTGTATCTTTGTATCCCCTTTATGTTTTTAAGTTTCCTTACTATCCTGGGTAGAAGTTCAAGTAATATATTGAAGAGACATGGAGCAAGTGGATTGCCTTGTCTTATTCCTGATTTTAGTGGAATTGCTTTAAGTTTCTCTCCATTTAATTTGATATGCGCTATAGGTTTACTGTATGCTGATTTTATTATATTTGGGTATGTTCCTGTTCTCTCCAAAATTTTATCACAAAAGGATATTGTCAAAGAAACCTATCAATGACCAATGATTACTAATTTCTGTTATTTTTTGTACTTCTGGTTGGTAGTTTGTGTAATTTTGTACTTCTGGTTGGTAGGTTGAGTGTGTGTGTGTGTGTGTGTGTGTGTGTGTGTGTGTGTGTTTTCCTTGTTTAAATTATGCTGGTGTGAGATTGCCTGTGTTTTCATGGCTCTAATCTCCTTGGGATTCAGTTTTCCTTCCAATTTGGAGGCTGGAATTCTGATGACCTGCATGGCCTCTGGTCAAGTAGGATGTTGCTGCCCAACTTGAAGGCTGTTGTTCTGGCAACGTGTGGTATCTGATCTGACAAGTATATTCTGGATGTTTAGGATGCTGTGCCGGTGTCCTCTAGTGGAGTGGTAGGCTGCTGCCAGAGGTGTGGAGCAGAATATGGTGACAAGGAAAAGCTAGACTGTTGGGGTTGTACTGGGTGGTCTCAGGCAAGGCAAGAGTCGGGTGGAGTGGTGACTTATCAGGTTTTCAGGGAGCTGCGTTAGTGTCTGATACAGTAGATAACTGGGTTTCAGGGAGCTGGTCTGGCCTATGGCAGGGTAGGAGACTTCTGCAAGAGGTGTGAGCCTAGATATGGTGAACGAAAAGAGTGACAGCTGGGGTTATGTTGGGTGGGCCTGGGCAGGGTGGTGAAGGCAGTCTCATCTGGGATTCAGGGCTTTGACCAGGCTTCTGGTAGGGTAGGGGGCTTCAGCCTGAAGTGTAGACTGAAATATCGTCTAGTCATTATGATTTTATGCTGGTGTATTTGCCCTTGGGGTTGGGAAGATTGTACTGATATCTGGGTTTGTTTTTGTTAGGTGGACTTGGAGGAATGGAGGAAGCAGTAAAGCTCTACAATTGCCCTATTTTCTTCTCTGGCCAGAGCAGCATGAGAGCTCCCTGTGAGGGACTGCTACAAATTGAGGGTCAGGATAAAGCAGTAAGTCAGAAAGAGAGATTAAGAAGACCTGTAGACCTCACTGGAGACAGTGGAAGGGTGTTGGGAGGCTGAAGCAGAAGCTGTGTTGCAGAGCTGTGCATGAAACTGGTGCTGGGTTTGGAGGAGCAAAAGGAGAAGCTAAGACCTATAGTTAACCTCTCTGCTTCCCTGAAAAGTGTGACCTGTGGGTTCCCAGGGACTGCCTGCTTTAGTTTGGAACTGGGATAAAGCAGAGAGTTAATGGAGGGAGGTTAGGAGGGAAATATCTGTAGGATCAACCAGAGAGGGGTATAACAGGGGAGGGAAGGCCACAGCACGTGTTCTACCGCAGAGTTGGGGGCGAGACTGCATAATTTTGAATCTTCTAACTTGCATCCAGTTGGATTTTTTACAGCTACTGGAATTGGAAAGTTTTGAGCAGAAGCATCAGACCTTTCAAGTGAATGGCTGACAGATCCTGAAATCACATTCTGTCAAGGGCTGAAGGGAGGCACACTTTTCTATGCTTGACTTTACATATACTAGTGAAGGAAATTTCATGGGCTTAAAGTACATCATTTCAGCAAAGCCAAAGAGAATTAGAGAAACCTATATTTATTAATTTACTATTTTACTTTTGAATATAACAAAAGTTAATATTGTATACTTTAAACAGTTCAGTTGTTATCTTGGCCCAAGGTCATGATATAACAGCTCAGACTTACTTTGGAAAAATGTAAAACACATTTGAACTTTTTTTTTAATTAAAAAAGACAAGTGAAAATATGAGTACAGATTTTCAAACATTATCCCACCAAGCAAAAAGCACATGGAAAGATACATAAATGGGAAATTAACTTTTTGCTGTTTAGAAAAAAAAATTGGATTTGAAAGCAAGTGAGTTAAAATAAAAACATGCATAATTTACACTACAGATGGGTCTATACTCTGCATTAAATGATACCTACTGATTTCAATGAGAAAGAAAACAAAGTGACAAGGAGCATTAAGAAGGTGGCAGAAGTAATCAAACACATGGCATGTTTAAGAAAAGGCATAATGAAGTTTCCATCAAAACTTTCTTTTTCATGTCTCAGGCATCAAATACCTATCTCACACGCTTCATTGGAGGTGCCAGTGCTATTATCAATAATTCATTCAGCACAACTTCAGATATAAAGGCAAGAGGAATTTACGCAGATCAAAAAAGCCAAAGCTCAAGCTCATTGGACCATGGGGCTTAACACAAGACAAGCGAGTGTGAAGATTGCTGTGTGCCTATGGGAAGCCAGTTTTTGACGGTTGAGAACAAATCCTCAATGAGGCAGAGATCCTTAAATTGTATCAGCCAGAGCCATATTAGCAACCTCGTGGATGTGAACCAAGTGCTCTCCAGTTAAGCAATTTCTATGAGGCAACAGAAAGCTGGAGGTCCCTAGCATTCAGAGTATTGTACTTCATGTGATGATGGCATCGGTAGCAGCCACGATGCACCCTGATCAGCTAAGCAGAGTGACAGCATTCCCACACATACCTAGAGTTTAGGATTCAAAGCAAATTGACCAGGAAACAAAGTACAGTTGGCTTTATAAGTATGATTATTCTAACTACAAAAAAATCAAAAATAATGTATGAGTATACAAAAATAACTTGTTGAAAAATTTGTAGTTTTAAGACAAATTTGCAATGGTATTAATGTAAATAAATAATTAAATATTTGAGTAAACTCCTAACACTCTGATACCTTTATCCCCTGGTATTTTTTTTTATTATTCTTTCTCAATTTTCATTATTTCTTTGAGAATTTTGTTTAATTTAGATACTATTTACTTTCTCTGCCCGCTCCTCCAAGACATATCCTTCATTACCTACCACCCAAGTGTATATCCTCTTAAACAAACACACAAGTAAAAAAACTATCATATACAGTTTGGCTTGTGCCAAATAAATAAACAAACAAATGAATAAAACCTTTTAAAATATGTGTATATGTACACTTTATGGCACTTCAGGAATAGTAATAGCTTTCTCTTTGAGTTTTTCTTTTTTAGCATTTTTATTTCATTTTTGAATTTACAATGTAAAATCACAATATTTTTCCCTTGTACCCCAAATCCTTCCAAATACTCATCCCTGCTCTTGTTGTAATCTATTCAGTTTTTATTCATTAATTGTTGTTTTATTCAGATATGTATATCCATGCATATGCCTAAATATAACCTGTTTAGTCCATATGATATTAGTTTTATGTGTTTTTCATAGTTCTAAGATTACACAACTTTCAAAACATTTTTAGTTATTCCCCAGCATTTGCTCATTGACCATGCCTTCCCATTTTCCTTCTAATTAAACATTTTCTGTACCACTAGTTATTTTTTTTTTAAGACAGGGTTTCTCTGTGTAACAGTCCTATCTGTCCTGGAACTCACTTTGTAAACCAGGCTGTTCTCAAACTCAACGAGTTCTGTCTACCTTTCCCTCCCAAGTGTGGGATGAGAGGTATGCGTCACAATGCCCAGCTTTCTTACACAATTATTATCCTTTTACCTTTCATGACATTATCTCTCTGCCATTGAAATGCTCTCAAGGATCCTTACTAATTTCCTGACCTCTGTAGGTATTCTAAATAGGACACATATGTTTGAAAATTCAAGGTTAGTATTCACAAAAGAGAGAGAGCATGCTATTTGTCTTGTAGGTTCTAATTTTTTCTCATTCTGAATGACTGTTTCTACCTCTATCCATTATCTTCAAATTTCATTTTCTTAATAAATAACATTTCATAAATGTATGAATGGTCTGAACTTTGTTTCCTTTTAGGTTCTGGCTCTTACTCTAGACCAAACTTGACAAAGTCTGCCCTTGGCAAAAACAAAAAACTATTGATGTGGGATTCCCCAGTGTATGCTTAATTACATGTATACTGTATGTATACATTTATTAAGCAATGTATTTTGGTTAATAAAATACAGCTTTGGGCCTACCCAAGGGAAAAGAGATAGGTGGGAAAAACTAAGATGAATGCTGGGAGAGAGGAGGTGGAGTAGAGAGAAGCCATGTAGCCCCGCTGGAGACAGATGCCAGTTGGAATCTTGCCTGTAAGCCACAGCCACATGGTGATCCACAGATTACTAGAAATAATAAGTTAAATTAAGATATAAGAGTTAGCCAATAAAAAAATTAGAGATACTGGGTCAAGCAAGGATTTAATTAATACAGTTTCTTTGTGATTTTTTTTGGGGGGGGACTGAGCAGTAAGGATGAAACAAGCAGTCTCCTTACTACAAAACAGCACCAGCAAACAAAGCCCATTTGGGGAAAAATGCAGCTAAACTTTGTTTTATAATGTCTGGAATTTCTTTCCAAGTCTTCTTGTGTTTTACATGGATTTGGTCCACCATGTCTTTGATTTTGCTCTAATATTAAAAGGGGTGTTTTTCCCATCATAAATAAACTTCTTTCAAAGGTTAGTAGAACAGAATGAGAAAAGAAAAAGACTTTCTATTTGGCTTCTAAAACTTCTGATTATGTGTACTAACTTTCAGACTGTTATAGTTATCAAGATGAAAGGATATTTGATGTTATAAATATGACCTTCTTTGAGAAATTTTCAAATCAAATCATTTTTACTCTTCTTGCATTTGAAATCTAGAAAACACAAATTTGTCAGTTGCTGAGTTTAGGTTAGCAATGCCAGAGGCAGGTAGTATAAAATTCCATAAAACATAATTTTCAACCTATATGAAACATTTTTCAATAAATTAAACTTATCAAAATGATATAAAATATTGTTTTTATTTGGTCTTCCACTTAAGAAAAAAGTCAAGAATATTAGCATTAATTTCTCAAATGTAAGGTTTTTTGATATCCCCCATGAAATTTTGCTATAAATAATTAAAATATTTGCTAAACTTCTTAGAAAATTTCCACTAGCAATATTCAGTTGTCCACGCACTAGTCAGTTGATTATGACTTAGTCAATGACCATACATCCATGCACATGAATTGTTCTCAGGATGTTATTAAGAACAAAACAGGGGAGATATGAAGTTAGGGGTGAGATGAGTAGATGAAACTAAGGGGAGCAGGAAGCAGGAAGTAGTAAGTAAATAAGAAAAACATAATCATTGTACCTTGTGTAAACATGATACTTAAACATGATTTATAAAGGTATAAAGATGATATTTTCAAAGAACAAAGAAAAGTTTCTGATAAGTTATTTTTCTTAAAATGATTATGGTTTTACAAGAGACATTGTTAGTAACTTGGCAGGCTCATACATTCATCTAATTTCCTTTACAAATTTCAATACCTCCTCATGTATATATTTTCCAACACAAAAGCAACTAACTGTGTTAATAGTCATATGAATAGTAAAATATATAACATTACATATTTCAAATAAAAACAATTAGGAATTATTATTGTAAAAAAAGAATACACCTGTCAAAATAGTTTATTCATTGAATGGTAAATTTATTTTTTCCTGCATGTATAATACATCTCACTTTTTATTTAATAAACAGAAATAATTAAGGGGTCATTTTAAGATATTTTCATGAAGAGTGGATTCTTTAAATACATATGAGTTATGAATGAAAGACTAGAAACCATGAGTGTTATTTTTAGCATGTTATAAAAATCTAATTATTTCCCATATTCAGAAATACATTCAATTTCCACACCTGGAAATTTAGTAGGGTGTTATTTACACAGTTTGATTCTGGATATGAAGTAAAATTTCCATACCTAGATCTGTTATTTTCTTTTTCTCTGACTCCAAGTTAAAAGTGACAATTTTTCAGCCTGCTGTTTGGCTTGACAATAACATCTCTCCTTCTTCTCCTGGGATAGACTTGATTGAAGGATATGGATCAAGTGGGGGAAATAAAGTATGTTTTCCAATTGCTTTGACAGTGATACTGACTGACTACCCATGAGGGAGTTGTCAGGAACTTCTTAGGGGCTCCACAATTTCATATTTGCCTGAAAAAAAAGCAACATGAAATTTAAAGAATTTATAGGAACATTATCCAATCTTCCTTGGAGGAAAAAGCAACCTTACTGAAACAGCAATCCAGTCTTTAGAGTTGGTATTTTCCTTGTGAAGTGCTAAAATTTACTCTGTGAGACAGAAGACTTACTTTTTAGAAGAATAGAGAATATGTTTAATATTTTACTTTTTTTGCCTTAAGTAAAATGTATTTTGGTTTTAGGATTTTCAGACTTTAGAAACAGTAAACTATTTCTGCACATACTGTGTTTTATGTTGCTTTATGAAATATAAATATTATATTTGGCATTCAATAATGTTATTTACACTCTGGTCAATTGGCATGGAAATGCAAAAGAACAAACATACATTTGGACAAAATACAGGAAAATAATAGTCTATTATGAAAGAAACTATTTTCCGATAGCTCACTTTATTTAAAGTCCCCAATGCTACTTAACCAATTAATAAGGATTCCAAGACAATGAAGAAATAATTTTTTTCATCAACAATATCTGGAACACAGGAGATCCATGTTCTGAAACAATCTAGTGATTGTCCTAAGCAGCACACAAAGAGCAGTTAACAGTACACAAAATACTTAAGGGTATGACCCAAAATGATACAACTCCTTAAAAAATAGTAGTTATTTCTGTCTGACATGGAACTTAATGCACAATAAATTTGAATGAAAATTGAGATGTAAAAATGCACTAATTGAAAATAAAATTCTACATAGCTAAAGAAATACTGAATGACTAAAAAAATAACTTAAAAAAAAAAAGAAATCAAGGGGAATGGTCAAATGACTCATGCTGTCCTGCGTTTAGACCTGAGTTCGAGCCTCAGGACCAGTGTGGAGATTGGAAACATCAATTTTACTATTTGACCTTTGACTTCTACAAATGTACTGTGGGGCATGCATGTACATCACACACACACACACACACACATCACATAGCAAATAAAAACCAAATATATAAGTAATGTTTGATGAAAATTTTTCTTCCAAATTTTTGTAACTAAGGAAAAAAGAACACACATAAGCAAATAACAAATTAAACATAAATTAAGGATTAGTACATATGTTTCTGTGGAGAAGATCTAAAAAGCTACCAAGTGTGTTAATAAGTTCCCAAGACATTCATCATCAGGGAAATACAAATTGAACCCACAGTGAAATATGGCATAACATGTCAAGATATTCATTTTAGTAAAAATAATACTTTGGAAAGGAAATGAATACTTTTTAAACCTTGAACATTATTACATGGAATTACATAGTTACTATGAAAAGTGTTCATGGTTCTTCAAAACTTTAAATGAAGTAGAACTACCATAGATCTAGAGACCTTACTTTGATGTTTGTTCAGCAGAACTGAAATTAGAATCTTGAAATGATCTCTGTGCTCCGGTGATAATTTCAAACTCCTCCTTATAGCAATATGTACAGAGAACCTGAGTGTTTATTATGAAATAGAATTATAAAGAAATTTAGATACCCATGGAATTTTGTGGACCCATATAACTTATTGTTTTTATGGTTATTTGAAATATGTCAGAATTTTGATAAGTTTTATACTAAATTTATACCTCAGTTTTGATAGCATCCCATTTTTACTATATTAATTCTATGAATCCTAGAGCGTGGGATATCTCTCAGTTCTTTATTTGCTCTGTTTTTATTTTAATTTTATTTTTATTTTTTTTGGTTTTCTGAGACAGGGTTTCTCTGTAGCTTTGGTGCCCGTCCCAGAACTAGCTCTTGTAGACCAGGCTGGCCTCGAACTCCCAGAGATCCGCCTGTCTCTGCTTCCGAGTGCTGGGATTAAAGACGTGCTCCACCACTGCCCGGCTTTATTTGCTCTGTTTTTAATTTTACTTTCATTGTCTTGAAGTTTCATGTAAAGGTGTTTTCTTCTTCAGTTAGGTAGATGTCTATGTAAGTATTTATTTAGCTATTATGAATGGGATATGAAAGTTTTCCAGTGAATTCTAAAGTATATTATTATTATAATAATTATCATTATTATTACTAAAAAAATATTTTTCTCTCATGTGGTCATTCTGACCACAATTTCTCCTCGCAGTTCCTCCCCATCACTCTTTTCTCTGATCCACATCCCCTCCTTCTCCCTGCAGAAAAGAATAGGCCTACAAGATACAACAAATCAAAATCCAAATACAATAAGACAAGTTAAAAACCCTCACATTGAGGCTAGACAAGGCAACCCAACAGGAGGAAAAAACTACCAAGAGCAGGTAGAAGAGTCATAGATGCTATCAGTTCCACAGAATTATTAATCTAAAAGCCACACTATATATGTAGAGGACCTGGTGAAGACCATACAAGGCCTCTGGCAGCAATTTAGTCTCTGTCAGTCCTTATAAGCCTTGCTTAGTTGATTCAGTGGGCTATGTCCTCCATCCCCTCAGACTACTACAATATTTCAGCCCCTTTTGAGGAATGGTTCTCCAAGCTTTGATGAGAAGGACCTGATAGAAACCTCCAATTTTCATTCTGTATACTTTGACTATGAGTCTCTGCATCTGCATCCTTCTGCTGTCAGAAGAAACCTTGTTGATAATGACTAGTCAAAACACTAGTCTATGAGTGTAGTAGAATATATATATATATATATATATATTCACTGAAGAGCACGGAGAGCAGTGTTCAT